>NC_087151.1:23562830-23665330 GCF_035594125.1 Scylla paramamosain
GTTCTGTGGATTCCCTGCGTGAAACGTTTACGTCCTGAAGTGTTGGACGTCTATGAAAAGACGTGGAAAAGTGCAGGGTGGTATCATCAGCGTAGGAGAGGATAGGACAAGAAGTTTGGTTTAGAAGGTCATTGATGAATAATAAGGAGAGAGTGGGTGATAGGACAGAACCCTGAGGAACACCACTGTTAATAGATTTAGGAGAAGAACAGTCACCGTCTTCCACAGCAGCAATAGAACGGTCAGAAAGGAAACTTGAGATGAAGTTACAAAGAGAACGATAGAAGCCGTAGAAGGATAGTTTGGAAATAAAAGCTTTGTGCCAAATTCTATCAAAAGCTTTTCAAAATGTCCATGGCAACAGCAAGAGTTTCACCAAAATCTCTAAAAGAGGATAACCGAGACTCAGTAAAGAAAGCCAGATCACCAGAAGAGCGGCCTTGACTGAACCCATACTGGCGATCAGATAGAAGGTTGTTTAAGAATCTTCCTGTTCAAAAACTTTAGATAGGCAGGGAATTATAACAATAAGACGGCAGTTTGAGGGATTAGAACGGTCACCCTTTTTAAGAACAGGCTGAATGTAGGCAAATTTCCAGCAAGAAGGAAGGGTAGATGTTGACAGACAGAGCTGATAGAGTTTGACTAGGTAAGGTGCAAGCACGGAAGCACAGTTTCGGAGAACAATAGGAGGGACCCCATCAGGTCCATAGGCCTTCTAAGGGTTTAGGCCAGCATGGAAAACATCATTGCGAAGAATTTCAATGTGAAACATGAAGTAGTCAGAGGATGGAGGAAAGGGAGGAACTAGCCATGAATTGTCCAAGGTATAGTTTTTAGCAAAGGTTTGAGCGAAGAGTTCAGCTTTAGAGATAGATGTGATAGCAGTGGTACCATCCGGTTGAAATAAAGGAGGGAAAGAAGAAGAAGGAAAGTTATTGGAGATAGTTTGGGCTAGATAGCAGAAGTCTCGAGGGGAGTAAGATTTTGAAAGATTTTGACACTTTCTGTTAATGAAGGAGTATTTTTGGGTAGTTGGAGAACAGACTTGGCATGGTTCCGGGCAGAAATATAAAGTGCATGAGATTCTGGTGATGGAAGGCTTAAGTACCTTTTGTGGGCCACCTATCTATCATGTATAGCACGAGAACAAGCTGTGTTAAACCAAGGTTTGGAAAGTTTAGGTCGAGAAAAAGAGTGAGGAAAGTATGCCTCCATGACAGACACTATCGCCTCTGTTATGCGCTCGGCACACAAAGATGGGTCTCTGACACGGAAGCAGTAGTCATTCCAAGGAAAATCAGCAAAATACCTCCTCAGGTTCCCCAACTAGCAGAGGCAAAACGCCAGAGGCACCTTCGCTTAGGGGGATCCTGAGGAGAGATTGGAGCGATAGGACAAGATACAGATATGAGATTGTGATCAGAGGAGCCCAACGGAGAAGAGAGGGTGACAGCATATGGAGAAGGATTAGAGGTGAGGAAAAGGTTAAGAATGTTAGGCGTATCTTCAAAACGGTCCGGAATACGAGTAGGGTGTTGCACCAATTGCTCTAGGTCGTGGAGGATAGCAAATTGAAGGTTAGTTCACCAGGATGGTCAGTGAAGGGAGAGGAAAAACTACAAAATGCACGCAAACAACCTTATACGGGGAAACGAAAGGGACATTATGAGAAACGTGTATAACGAGTGTTTTTTTTTTTTTTTGAGCTTCTTAGGTACCAAAAAGTTACAACACATGAATAGCTCTCTATATCGAGAAAAAGAATACCACCAAAAACATTTTTTGTTTGTGTGTGTGTTTTTTAGTGGTATCAAAACGCCAAAATGCTTGTAAGGCCTCCTAAATGGGGAAACGAAATGACATTACCAGAAACGTGTCTTTTACGTGTTTAAGAGCGAGCTAGGCAACACGATAAAAAGCATGGAGGGTACACTCTTTGAAAAAAAAAATAACAGTATTAACAAAAACGTCTCCTTTTAGTGTTTTAAAAAATGTATGCAAAAAAAAAAAAATCTCGATGTAGAAACAGTATAACACTTCACAATCAAAACGCCAAAATGCTTGTAAACCCTTCTATATGGGGAAACAAAAAGACATTACCACAAACGAGTCTTTTACGTGTTTAAGAGCGAGCTAGGCAACAACACGATAAAAAGTATGGAGAGTACACACTTTGAGAAAACAAAACAGTATTACAAAAAAACGTTTCTTTTTAGTATTTTCAAAAATGTTTACAAAAAAAAACTATGGAGAAACAGTATAACTTCAGAAGAAGCGTGTATTTTGAGTATTTTTGAGCTAGTTACGTACAAAAACGCCAAAATGAATGCAAGTAACCCTATATGGAAAACGAAAAAAAAAAAAACTAGAAACGTGTATTATGAGTTTTTTTTTTTTTTAGCTCCTTAGGTGCTATATTGCTAAAACATATTAATGTATTTCATATTGAGAAACAGAAGAACATTAACAAAAACGTGTATTTTGAGTGTTTTTCACATTTTTATGTATCAATACACAGAAAAGCATGCAAAGTTCCCTATATGGATAAAGGAAATAACATTACCAGAAACGTGTCTTCGGACTGTTTTACAGCGTTGTAGCCATCAAAACCCTAAAAAAAGAAAAGAAAAAAAACATAGAAATCGCCGCATATGGGAATACAAAACATTACGAGAAAAATGTCTTTTGAGTGTTTTTGAACTTATTACTTACCAAAACGCTAAAACTGATGCAAAACACCCTTTGTAGAGAAAATAGAATAACATTACCAAAAAACAAACATATTTAGTGTTCTTCAGCTTTCTACGTACAAGAACGCCAAAATGCCTGCAAAGTACCCTGAATGGGGAAATGAGAAAACATTACAAAAAACATGTATTATGAATATTTTTGGGCTTCTTAGGAACCGAAACCCTAAAACGTATAAATAGCACTCTTATATGGAGCAAAAAGACATCACCAATAACGTGTATTTTGAAATTGTTTCATATTGTTTGGTAATATAACGCAAAAATGCATGAAAAGCAACCTATATGGGGAAAAAATATATATATTTCCAGAAACGTTTTTTTTTTAGTGATTATGAGTGTGTTGGGCAGCAAAAACGCTAAAAAGCATGAAGACCATCCTATATGGGAAAAGAAAACAATATTACTAAAAACGTGTCTTTTAAGTATTTTTCAGCTACTTACGTACCAAAACACTAAAACGCAAGCAAAAAAAAAACTTTTATGGAGAAACACAATAACATTACAAAAAATAAAAAAAATTGAGACGTTTTAAGCTTTTTAGAAACTAAAACTCGAAAACTCTGTATGGAGAATCAGAACAACATTACCAAAAACGTGTGTTTTTTAGTGTATCTCACATTGTTAGGAAACAAAAAGCCAAAATCAGTAAAAAGCACCCTATATGGAGTAAGGAAACAAGGTTTACAACAAAAAAAAAAACTTCTTTTATGTGTTTATGAGCGTGCTGGCAGAAAAACGCTGAAAAACATGAAAGCAATGTGCATGAAAAAAGAAAACATTTTTCAAAATTGTTTCGTTTTTTTAATGTTTTTGAGCTACTTACGGAAAAACGTAAAAACGCGTGCAAAACACACTTAATGCAAAAATGAAATAAAATAACGAAAAACAAGGTTTCGAGGGTTTTTGTGCTTGTTATGTAAAAAAAAAAAAAGACAAAATGCACGGAAATTACCAACTATGGAGAAACGAAAAGACATTAGTTGAAATATGTATTATAATTGTTTTTGAGCTTCATAGGTACCAAAACGATAACGATCAAAACTCTATATGGAGAAGCAGAATAACATTACCAAAAAGTTTTTTTGATCTTAGTTACTAAAACGCTAAAACGCATGAATCTCTATATAGAGAAACAAAAGAGCATTTTCAAAAAACGTAAACTTTGAGTGTATTTCACATTCTCAAGTACCAAAAAGCTAAAATGCATGCAAAGCACCCCATATGAGGAAAGGGAACGGAATTTCCAGAAACGTGTATTTTGAGTTTTAATAAGCATGCTATGCATCTAAACGATGTAAAAATAAATAAACAAATAAATAAATAAATGGAAAACACCCCATATGGGAAAACAAAACAATATTCTAACCTACTTATGTACCAAAACGCTGAAAAGCATGCAAAACTTTTTATGGAGAAACATTATAACTTTACCAAATACATATATTTTCAATGTTTTTGAGCTTGCTACGTGAAAAAATTACAAAATGCATGAAAACCACTCTATATGGTGAAACGAGAACGAGAAACGTGTATTCTGAGAGTTTTGAGCTTCTTAGTTATCAAAATGGTAAAACGCTTGAATAGCATTTTATATCGAGAAACAATAACATTACCAAAAACGTGTATTTTGAGTGTTTTCCCATTATTACGTACCAAAACGAGAAAAATGCTTGCAAAGCCGACGAAATGAAGTAACAAACAATTTTACAAAAAAGTGTCTTTTGAATGCAAAAAACACACTTTATGGAGAAACATAGTAACAATACCAAAAACAAGTATTTTTGCGTGTGTTTCGGCTTGTTACGTACAAAAACTCCAAAATGCATCCAAAATACCTTGTAAGAGGAAACGAAAAGATATTACGAGAAACGTGTATTATAAGTGTTTTTGAGCTACATAGGTATCTAAACAATGAAACCGATAGCATTCTATATGGAGAAACACAATACCATGACCAAATACGTGCATTTTGAGTATATTTCACGGGTATCAAGACCCTAAAATGTATACAAAGGATCATGTATGGGAAAAGGAAACGAGATTTTCAGAAACGTGTCTTTAGAGAATTTTATGAGCGTTCTAGGCACCAAAACGATAAAAAAAAAATCATGGAAAGCATCGTATATGGTAAAAGAAAACAATATTACCGAAAACGTCTCTTTTTAATGTTTTTAAACTAGATATGTACGAAAACGCTATAAACCATGTAAAAAAATTCATGAAGAAACAGCATAACTTTACAAAAAACGTGTATTTCTAGTGTTTTTGAGCATGTTACCTAGAAAAATGTATGGAAGCTACTTATAGGGGGAAACGAAACGATATTCCAAGAAACATATCTTTTGCGTGTTTTTATGCATGTTAGGCACCAAAACGCAAAAAAAAAAAAAAAATAACGCGAAAATGAATGCAAAATACCCTATATGAATAAACGTAAACATATTACAAGAAAAGTATAATTATTATAAGTGTTTTCGAGCTTTTTCATTACCAAACCCCTAAAACTCATGAATAACTCTCTATATGGAGAAAACGAAAAAACAACATTACCAGAAACTTGTATTTTGTGTGAATTCGCAATGATAGATGCCAAAACACCTTATGTGTGCAGAGGAAACGAGATTTCCAGGAACGTGTCTTTTTCGTGTTTATGAGCGTACTAGGCACCAAAACACTAAAAAGCATGTAAAGCATCCTATGTGGGAAAACAAAACAACATTACCAAAAACGTCCCTTTTCAGTGTTTTTTAAGCTGTTTATGTACCAGAACACTAAAATTCATGCAAAACACCTTTTATGGAAAAAAACTTAAAAAACATTACTCAAAACAAATATTTTGAGTGTTTCAGATTTTCGTACGTGGAAAAACGTCGAAATGCATGGAAGGTACGCTGTAGGGAGAAACGAAAAGACATTACGAGAAACATGTACTGTGAGCGTTTTTGAACTTAGGAATCAAAACGCTAAAAAGTATGAATAGCTCTCTATATGTAGAAACAGAGCATTACCAAAAACGTGAATTTTAAATGTTTTTCACATTATTAGGCACAAAAACGCCAAAATGCATGTAAAACCCCCTCTATGGGAAAACGATGCGACAATGCAAAAAACAAGTCTTTTGAGTGTTTTTCAGTTTTAGGCATAAAAAAAGCTTTAAAGCATGGAATTCATCCTATATGGGTATAGGAGGGGGCAGTAGACACCTGCCGAAACGATAATTACTCCCAGTGAGGTCTAAAGCACTGTTCAGGGGATGCTGTGAACTTATCATTAAACCCAGCTTTGACCTCATTGAACGTTTCCCTTTGTGTCTCACAACACAAGGGGACAGTCAGAGACTGCCCTCTAAAGACAACTCTCTTCCTCCAAACAAAACTATAAGCACCTAATAACACACACACACCCTTCACTCAAAAATTTTAAAATCAACATGGCGACTCCTACACCAGCCTCGGAGTCCCCATCTGGGGAGGGGACCATAAATGTCCCTAGGTCGGACTGCCTTTCTGTCGACGACCCTAAGTGTCTTGACACCCCCCTCAACTTTTTCGTCATTAACTTCTGCAACATTCGCGGTCTAAGATCTAATTTTCAATCTGTACAACACCACCTCTCCTCTTCTAAAACCTCATCTTCTTTTCTTCACTGAAATTCAGGTGTCTGAGGCAACTGAGAGTAGCCCCTTTTCTGTTCCCTCCTACTTTCTCTATCCTCATTTTCGATCCAAAGCTGGATGCTGCGTTTTTGTGCGCAATGACTTAACCTGCTCTCGTGCCCACGCTCTTGAATCTTCCGAGTTTTCCACCATCTGGCTACTACTACAGAGTCACTCTCTTACTAAATTTATCTGTCCTGTGTACCTCTCACCTAACTCCTCTGACTATAAGAAATTCTTTGACTACTTAACTTCCAAAGTGGAGCACATTCTGACCCTCTTCCCTCTTGCAGAGATATCCATTCTTGGAGACTTCAATGTTCACCACCAGCTTTGGCTTTCCTCTCCCTTCACTAACCATCCTTGTGAACTAGCCTACAACTTTGCTATCCTCCATGACCTAGAGCAATTGGTGCAACACCCTACTCGTATTCCTGACCGTCTTGGAGATACGCCCAACATTCTTGACCTTTTCCTGACCTTATGCTTATGCTGTCACCCTTCCTGATCCTTCTGCTTATGCTGTCACCTTTTTTTCTCCGTTGGGCTCCTCCGAACACAATCTCATATCTTTATATTGAGCTATCACTCCAATCCCTCCACATGATCCCCCCTAAGCGAAGGTGCCTCTTGCGTTTTGGCTCTGCTAGTTGGGGGGACCTGTGGAGGTATTTTGCTGAGTTTCATTGGAATGACTACTGGTTCCGTGTCAGAGACCCGTTTTTGTGTGCTGAGGTTTGTGTACAGAGGTGATAGTGTCTGGAATGGAGGCATACATTCCTCACTCTTTTGTTTTATCCTAAACATTCTAAACCTTGGTTTAACACAGCCTGTTCTCGTGCTATACATGATAGAGAGGTGGCCCACAAAAGGTACTTAAGTCTTCCATCACCAGAATCTCATGCACTTTATATTTCTGCCCGGAACCATGCCAAGTCTGTTCTCCAACTAGCCAAGAACTCCTTCATTAACAGAAAATGTCAAAACCTTTCAAGATCTAGCTCCCCTCGTGATTTCTGGCATCTAGCCAAAAATATATCCAATAACTTTGCTTCTTCTTCTTTCCCTACTCTATTTCAACCAGATGGCACCACTGCTATCACATCTATTTCTAAAGCTGAACTCTTTGCTCAAACCTATGCTAAAAACTTTATCTTGGACGATTCTGGGCTTGTTCCTCCCTCTCCTCCACCCTCTGACTACTTCATTCCACCTATTAAAATTCTTCGCAATGATGTTTTCCATGTCCTCGCGGCCTAAACCCTCGGAAGGCTTATGGACCTGATGGGGTCCCTCCTATTGTTCTCCGAAACTGTGCCTCCATGCTTGCACCTTGCTTAGTCAAACTCTTTCAGCTCTGTCTGTCAACATCTACCTTTCCTTTTTGCTGGAAGTTTGACTACATTCAGCCTGTTACTAAAAAGGGTGACCGTTCTAATCCCTCAAACTACCGTCCTATTGCTTTAATTTCCTCCCTATCTAAAGTTTTTGAATCTATCCTCAACAGGAAGATTCTTAAACATCTATCACTTCACAACCTTCTATCTGATCGCCAGTATGGGTTCCGTCAAGGAACCCATACTGGTAATCTTCTGGCTTTCCTTACTGAGTCTTGGTCATCCTCTTTTAGAGATTTTGGTGAAACTTTTGCTGTTGCATTGGACATATCAAAAGCTTTTGATAGAGTCTGGCACAAAGCTTTGATTTCCAAACTACCCTCCTACGGTTTCTATCCTTCTCTCTGTAACTTCATCTCAAGTTTCCTTTCTGACTGTTCTATTGCTGCTGTGGTAGACGGTCACTGTTCTTCTCCTAGATCTATTAACAGTGGTGTTCCTCAGGGTTCTGTCCTGTCACCCACTCTCTTCTCATTATTCGTTAATGATCTTCTATACCAAACTTCTTGTCCTATCCACTCCTACGCTGATGATACCACCCTGCACTTTTCCACGTCTTTTCATAGACGTCCAACCCTTCAGGAGGTAAACATATCACGCAGGGAAGCCACAGAACGCCTGACTTCTGATCTTTCAAGAATTTCTGATTGGGGCAGAGCAAACTTGGTATTGTTCAATGATTCAAAAACTCAATTCCTCCATCTGTCAATTCGACACAACCTTCCAGACAACTATCCCCTCTTCTTCAATGAAACTCAACTGTCCCCCTCTTCTACACTGAACATCCTCTGTCTGTCCTTTACTTATAATCTGAACTGGAAACTTCACATCTCATCTCTAGCTAAAACAGCATTTATGAAGTTAGGTGCTCTGAGACGTCTCCGCCAGTTTTTCTCACCCCTCCCAGCTGCTAACTCTGTACAAGGGCCTTATCCATCCATGTATGGAGTATGCTTCACATGTCTGGGGGGGATCCACTCATACTGCTTTTCTAGACAGGGTGGAATCAAAAGCTTTTCGTCTCATCAACTCCTCTCCTCTAACTGACTGTCTTCAGCCTCTCTCCCACCGCCGCAATGTTGCATCTCTAGCTGTCTTCTACCGCTATTTTCATGCTAACTGCTCTTCTGATCTTGCTAACTGCATGCATCCCCATTATTCTCACCAACCAGTATTCTCAATCATTCATCCCTTTCTCTGGTAAACTCTGGAACTCCCTGCCTGCTTCTGTATTTCCACCTTCCTATGACTTGAATTCGTTCAAAAGGGAGGTTTCAAGACACTTATTCATCAATTTTTGACCACTGCTTTGACCCTTTTATGGGACTTGCATTTCAGTGGGCATTTTTTTATTAGATTTTTGTTGCCCTTGTCCAGTGTCTTTCCTGCATAAAAAAAAAAAAAACAATATTGCGAAAAAAATGTGTTTATTTTTCAGTTTTTGAACTTCTTATGTACCAAAACGTAAATGGCATACAAAACACACTTTATGAAACGCTTAAATTCATGCAAAGTACCACATGTGGAAACAAAAAGACATTACGAGAAACACGTATTACTCCTATGAGAGTTTTTGTTAGTATGTTATATTGAGAAACAGAACCACTTTACCAAACACGTGTATTTTGAGTGTATTTAACATTGTTAGGTACTAAAAAGCAAAAAATGCATGTAAAGCACCCTCTATGGGGAAAGGAAATTAGATTTCAAGAAACGAGTCTTTTGAGTGTAAGCGTGTAAGGCACCAAAACGCTAAAAAACATCTAAAACACCCTATATGGAAAGAAAAAGAAAATTATCAAAATAGTGTATTTTCAGTGTTTTTGAACTACTTATGTACCAAACAGCTAAAACGCATGCAGATCACTCTATATAGAGTAAGACAATAACATTACCAAAAACAGGTATTTTGTATGTTTTTTTTTTTTTAGCTTGTTATGTACAAAAACGTCAAAAACGTACATCTATATGAGGAACCGAAAAGACATTACAAGAAACGTCCATTATGAGTGTTTTTGAGCTTCTTAGGTACTAAAACACGAAAACGCATGAGTAACAGTCTATATGTAAAAAAAATAATAAAAGGAAAACAGAACATTACCAGAACCGTGTAATGTAAGTGTATTTCACTTTGTTAGATGCATGCAAGGAACACGTTTTTTGGTCATGTTCTGTTTCTTTTTATAGAGTGTTGTTCATGCGTTTTAGCCTTTTGATACCTAAGAAGCTCTAAAACACTTTTAATACACGTTTCTCGTGATGTGTTTTCGTTGCCCTATCTAAGGTACTTTCTATGCATTTTGGCGTTTATCTATGTAACAATCTCAACAGAAATAATAATTTTTTTTTTCATAAAGGGCGTTTTACACGCATTTAAGCATTTTTGGTATGTAAGGCGTTAAAAAAAAAAAAAAAAAACTAAAAAGACACTTTCTTGGTATTTTTTCCCCTATATTGGGTGTTTTTCCATGTTTTTTTCAGCATTTCAGCATTTCAACACGATCATAATCTTTCAAAAGATACGTTTTTTTTTTTTTTTGAATACCATGTATCCTTACCCTTTATAGGATGCTTTGCAAAACACCCTTTATAGAGGAACACAATAACTTTACCAAAACCGTGAATTTTCAGTGTTTATGAGCTTGTTACGTAAGAAACCGCTACAAAAGAACACTACGAGTGACGTATATTTTGAGTGTTTTTGAGCTTCTTAGGCACCAAAACGCTAAAACGTGTAAATAGCACTATGTGGAGAAACAGAACAACATTACGAAAAATATGTATTTTTAGTGTTTTTCACATAGCCAGAAAAAAAAAAAAAACGTCAAAATGCAAGCATAGCACCCTCTATGTTGAAATAAAACGACATTACAAGAAACGTATCTTATAATTATTTTTGTGCATATTACACAACAAAACGCAAAAAAGTATGGAAAGCACGTTATATTGCAAAACAAAACATTATCAAAAACGTTCCTTTTCAATGTTTTTGAGGTACTTACCTACCAAAACGCTAAAACGGATGTAAAACCCTCTTCATTGAGACTCAGAGTAACATTACCAAAAACAAGTATTTTGGGTGTTTATGAGCTTATTACGTACATAAACGTTAAAATGCATGGAAAGTACTTGGTATGGGAAAACGAAAGAACATTACGAGAAACGTGTATAAGCAGTGTTTTTGAGGTTCTTCGGTACCAAAACGCGAGAATGCGTTGAATAACCCTCTATGTGGAGAATTAGAACATTACCAAAAACGTTTATTTTGAGTGTTTTTTACATTGTTAGATACCACACTGACAAAACGCATGCAAAGCACTCTATATAGGAAAACGAAGCGACATTACCAGAAACGTGTTTTCTTTTTCTTTTTTTTAGCGTTTTATGCACCAAAACAATAAAAATGCTTGGAAAGTATCCTACAAAACAACATTACAAAAAAGGTGTCTTTTGTGTGTTTTTGAGCTTCTTACGTACCAAAACCGTAAAATTAATGCAAAACACTCATTATGAAGAAACAGAATACCATTACCAAAAATGTGTATTACGATGATTTTTCAGATCGTTAGGTACAGAAACAGCAAAATGCATGCAATGGACCTTATACGATGAAAGATAACAATATTAATTACAATAATATTGCATTATTAATACACACGTATTATGAATTATTAAACCTTAGCAAACAAAATTCTCAACAACACCCTATATGTAGAAACAGAACAACATTACTAAAAACGTGTTATGAGTGTTAGTAGCATTGGTATGTACAAAAACGCGAAAATTCATGCAAAACGTTTATTTTGAGTGTTTTTTACATTGTTAGATACCAAACTGACAAAACGCATGCAAAGCACTCTATATAGGAAAACGAAGCGACATTACCAGAAACATGTTTTTTTTTTTTTTTTTTAGCGTTTTATGCACCAAAACAATAAAAATGCTTGGAAAGTATCCTACAAAACAACATTACAAAAAAGGTGTCTTTTGTGTGTTTTTGAGCTTCTTACGTACCAAAACCGTAAAATTAATGCAAAACACTCATTATGGAGAAACAGAATACCATTACCAAAAATGTGTATTACGATGATTTTTCAGATCGTTAGGTACAGAAACAGCAAAATGCATGCAATGGACCTTATATGATGAAAGATTACAATATTAATTACAATAATATTGGATTATTAATACACACGTATTATGAATTATTAAACCTTAGCTAACAAAATTCTCAACAACACTCTATATGTAGAAACAGAACAACATTACTAAAAACGTGTGTTATGAGTGTTAGTAGCAATGGTATGTACAAAAACGCGAAAATTCATGCAAAGTGTCTCATATGGAATAACGAAATGCATTACGAAAAAAAATAAATAAATAAAAAAATAAAAAAAAAAAAAAATATATATATATATATATATATATATATATATATATATATATATATATATATATATATATATATATATATATATATATATATATATATATATATATATATATATATATATATATATACATATGTATTATGAGAGCTTTTGAGCTTTCTAGGTTCCAAAACGCAAAAACACTTTAATAGCATTAAACACTAAAATAGCATTAATAGCAAAAACGTGTATTTTGAGTGTTTTTTGTATTGTTAGGTACCAAAGTGCCAAAATGCATGCAAAGCACCCCATATAGGGAAAATAAACGATATTTCCAGAAACATCACTTTTGAGTGTATATGAGCATGTTAAGCACCAAAACGCTAAAATGCATATAAATCACTCTGAATGGGAATACCAAACAATTTTACAAAAATCGTATCCTTTCAGTGTTTTTAGCTTCTTACGTAGCGAAATGCTAAAACGCATGCAAAACACATTTTATGGAGAAAGAATAGCATTACCAAAAAGAAGTGTTTTGAACCTTTTTGCTTGTTACGTACAAAAACGATAAAATGCATGGGAAAAACCCTATTTGAGGTAATGAAAAAATTTTTGCTAGAGATATGTATTATGAGTGCTCTGGATCGTCTCAGGTATTAAAACGAATGAATAGCACTCTATCTCGGATAGAGAACAACATTATCAAATGTTTTTTTAACATTCTTAAATACCGAAACGCCGAAAAGCATGCAAAGCACCCTCAATTGTGAACTGAAATTTCGTTTACATAAACATGTATTTTTGAATGTCCTTTGAAGGCACGAAAACACTAAAAAGCATGGAAAAAACTCAATATGGGAAAAAATACTAAAACGTGTCTTTTGAGTGTTTTTTAGGTACTTACGTACCGAAACGCTAAAACACTTGCAAAACACCTTTTATAGGGAAACAATAACAACTTTATTAAAAACGTCCATTTTCAGTTTTTTTTTTTTTTTTTGCTTGTTACGTAAAAAACCGCAAATATATATTAAAAGAAAATAAAGAACATTACGAGAGACGTGTATTTTTAGTGTTTTTGAGCTTCTTTTTGAGCTATGTACCAAAACGCTGAAACACATGAATAACAATATGGAGAAACAGATTAAGAATACAGAAAAAAAGTGTATTTTGTGTGTTTTTAACATCATTAGATAACAAAACGCCAAAAAGCATGCAAGGCAACCTCTACGGTGAAATGAAACGACTTTACAGGAAACGTATCCTATAAGTGTTTTTGTGCATGTTTGACAATAAAACGCTAAAAAGCATCGAAAACACCCGATATGGGAAAACAAAATAACATTACCAAAAAACGTTCCTTTTGAGTGTTTATGGGCTACTTAACTAACAAAACCCTAAAACGCATGCAAAACCCCTTTATTGACATACAGAGTAACATTACCACAAACAAGTATTTTAAGTGTTTTCAGCTTGCAAAGTACACTACATCGCGAAACTAAAGAACATTACAAGAAATGTGTATTCTTAATATTTTTGAGCTTCTTAGGTACCAAAACACTGAAACGCACGAATAACACTCTATACGGAGAAACAGTATAACAATACAAAAATTAAACAGGGAAAGAATGGGGAAACAAGAGGACCCTACGAATAACTTGTTTTAGGAGTGTTTTTGAGCTTCTTAGTACCAAAAAAAAAAAAGCAAAACAGCATTGAATAACTCTTCATATAGAGAAACAACAATATTACCAAAAAAACGTGTATTTTGAGTGTTTTTTTTTTTACACTGTTAAGTACCAAAACGCCAAAATGCATGCAATGTGCCCTATATGAGAAAAAAGAAACGACATTAAGTGAAACGTATCTTTTGAGTATTTTTTGTATGTTACACAGCAAAACTTTAAAAATCTTGGAAAGCATCCTATAAGGGAAAACAAAAAAAAAAGTCTTTTGATTTTTTATTTTTTTCGGAGCTGCATATGTACCAAAATACTAAAACGCACGGAAAACACCCTTTGTGGAGACACAAAGTAACATTACCAAGTATTTTTACTTAAGAAAAAATTACAAGTGTTTTTAATGTTTTTGAGCTTGTTGCGTACATAAACGTCAAAATGCATGCAAACAACCTATATGGGGAGAGAAAATGACATTACGAGAAACGTATATTAAGAATATTTTTGAGCTTCTCAAGTACCAAAACGCTAAAAAGCATGAATAGCTCTCTACATGGACAAATAGAGCAACACTACCAAAAAAACATGTATACAAAATGTATGTAAAGCACCTAATATGGGGAAAGGAAACGACATTCTAAGAAACGTGTTTGTTGAGTGATTATGGTATGTTTAGATACCAAAAAGCTAGATAGCATTGAAAGTATCCTATGTGGAAGAAGACTACATCATTATCAAATTCTTCTCTTTTCGATGTTTTTAAGCTATTTACGTACCAAAAAGCTAAAACGCAGGCAAAACACCCTTTATGGAAAAACAGTATAAGTTTACCAAAAAAAACAGTATTTTCAGAGGTTTTGAGCTTGTTACATACAAAAATTCTAAAAATGCATGGAAAGTACTCTATATAGGGAAATAAAATAATATTAAGAGAAACGTGTGTAATGAGAGTTATTAAGCTTCTTAGGTACCAAAACGTTAAAAGGCATCAATAGCATTCTGTATAGCGAAATAAAACTTCATTACCAAAGACGTGTATTTTCAATGTTTTTCCCATTGTTAATTACCAAACTCGAAAATGCATGCAAAGTCACCTACATGGGGAAAAAATACGGCATTAACAGAAACGTGTCTTTTGTGATTTTATTAAGTATGTTAGACACAATAAACGTTAAAAAGCATAGATACCACCCTGTATGGAAAAAAAATAAAACAATATTAGGAAAAACGTGTCTTTTGAGTGTTTTTGAACCACTTATGTAGGAAAAACGCTAAAACGCATACAAAACACCTTTTATTGTGAAAAAAAATAACGTAACCCAAAAAGAAGTATTTTCAGTGTTTTTCACTTTGTTAGTTAGGTACCAAATCGTCAAAAAGCATACAAAACAGCTTATATTGGGATACTAAATGAGATTTCCAGAAACATTTCTTTTGAGAGCTTATGAACGCGCTAGGAATTAAAATACTAAAAAGCATGGAAAACACCTTATAAGTAAAAACAAAATAACTTCAACAAAAAAGTCTCTTTTAAGTGTTTTGAGCTATTTATCAAAACGCTAAAACGTATGTAAAACGCCCTTCATGGAAAAACAGTATATTTCTACTAAAAACGTGTATTTGGAGTGTTTTTGAGCTTGTTACGTAGAAAAATGCCAAAAATGCGTGGAAAGTACTTTATATGGGGAAAGGAGAAGACATTACGAGAAACTTGTGTTAAGAGAGCTTTTGAGCTTCTCAGGTACCAAAACGCTAAAAAGCATGAATAGCACTCTTCATGGAGGAGCAACAACAAAAAAAGAAAGGTATATTTTGAATGTGTTTCACATTGTTAGATACCAAAACGCCAAAATGCATAGAAAGCATCCCATATGGAGAAAAAAAACGAGATTTCCAGAAACGTGTCTTTCGAGTGTTAGCAAGCGTGCTAGGCATCGAAACGCTAAAAAAGCATGGAAAGCACCCTATATGGGAAAACAAAAGAACATTACTAAAAACGTCTCTTTCCAGTGTTTTGAATTATTTACGTAAGAAAACGCTAAAACGCATGTATCTCTATGGAAAACAAAATAAATACCAAAAACAATTTTTTTGAATGTTTTTGAGCATGTTACTTACAAAAACCCAAAATATTTCAAGCTACTTTAAATACGGAAACGAAAAAAAAAAAACGAAAAACGCGTATTACGAGTGTTTTTGAGCTTATTAGGTACCAAAACATTCATATGCATGCATGTTTCTCCATTTGGAGAAACAGAAAAAAATATTACCAAAACATGTATTTTACGTGTATTTCACAGTTAGTTTCTTTCGATTGTTTTTGACCTACTTACATACCAAAACGCTATAACACATGCAAAACACCTTTTTTGTAGAAACAGAATAACATTATCAAAAACAAGAGTTTTGATTTTTTTTTTGAACTTGTTACGTAGACAAACGCCAAAATGCATGCAAAGTACCCTCTATGGAGAAACGAGAGAGAAAAAAAAAAAAGTTACCAGAAACGTGTATTAGCAATGGTTTTGAGCTTCTTGGATACCAAAACGCTAAAATGCATAAATACCACTCAATATGAAGAAACAGTACAACTTTAACAAGAATGTGTATTTTGAGTGTATTTCACTTTGGTAGGTACCACAACGCCAAACTGAATGCAAAGCACCCTTTATGGGGGAAAGGAAGCGAGATTTCCATAAACGTGTCTTTTTAGTATTTATGAGCGTGTTAGGTTCTAAAACGCTAAAAGGCATGGACAAAACATAAGCAATTTAACACGGGATTAGCGATCCTACAATACCCCTTTCAGTGTTTTTGAGTTACTTACGCAAAAAAACGCAAAATCACATGCAAAAACATCTATAATGGAGAAACAGAATAAGATTACCAAAAACAAGTATTTTGAATATTTTTTTATGCTCATTGCGTACATAAACGCAAAAGATATATAAAAAGTACCCTGTATGGGGAGACAAAAAAAAAAAAAATTTCGAAAAATGTGTATTATCAGTGGTCTTGAGCTCCTTAAATACTAAAACGCTAAAACGCATATGAAGAAGCAGAATAACATTACCACAAACAATTATTTTGAGCATTTTTGAGCTTGTTACTTAAAAAAAACGCCAAAATGCATGCAAAGTTCCCTATATAGGGAAGCGATACCATATTACGAGGAATGTGTATTATGAGTGTTTTTTTTCTTTTTTTGTTTCTTAGGTAATAAATCATATACAAAATCGCCATAATGTATTCAAAATACCCTATATTGCTAAACAAAACGCCATTATAAGGAACTTGTCGTATGAGTGTTTTTGAGCTTCGTAGGTACAAAGATGCTAAATCTCTTTATGAAGAAACAGAACAATATTACCAAAAATGTGTATTTTGGGTGTATTTCACATTGTTAGCTCCCATAACGCAAAACTACATGCAAAGCCCTCTATATGAGAAAACGAAAGGAGATTTCAAAAAATTTGTCTTTTGAATGTTTGTGAGGGTGCTAGGCATGAAAACGATAAAAAGCATGGAAAGTACCTTATATGGGAAATGGAGAAAAAGAAAAAACATTACTAAAAACGTCTCTTTTCAGTGTTTTGAGCTACTTACATAACAAAATGTTAAAAGGCATGCAACCCTGTATAGAAAGCAGAATAACTACCAATAAAACAAGCATTTTGAGAGTTTTTGAGCATGTTATGTAAAAAAAAAAGGCAAAATGATGTGAACAACTTTACATGTCGGAAAAAAAATATTACGAGAAATATTTATTATTAGGTACGAAAGCACTAAAATACATGAATAAAATTCCTTAAGAAAAAAAAAATATACAGAAAACGTGCATTTTGAGTGCATTTCACATTCTTAGTTGCCATAACCCAATATGCATGCAAACCACTCTATAAGATGAAAGAAAACGGCATTTACAATAGCGTGCCTTTTGAGTGTTTGTAAGGTTGTTAGGCACAAAAAACCTAAAACCCATGTAAAATATGCTATATTGGAAAAGAACACAATATTACAAAAAATGTGTTATTTGAGTGTTTTTTGGAGCTATTTACGTATCAAAACGCTAACACGTAAGCAAAACACACAAATAGAGAAACAATAACATTATAAAAAAAAAAAGTATATTGAGTGTTTTCATACTTGTTACGTACAAAAACCTCAAAATGCTTGGAAAGTGCCCTGTATGGGGAAATAAAAAGACATTACGAGAATCTTGTATTATGAGCGTTTTTGAGCTTCATTGGTGTCAAAATGCTAAAACGCATAAATATCACTCTATATGAAGAAACAGAACAACATTAACAAAAACGTGTATAATGAGTATATTTCACATTGTTAGGTACCAAAACGACAAAATGCATGCAAAGCACCCTATCTGGGATAAGGAAACGAGGTTTACCCCCACAAAAAAAAAGTGTCTCTTAGCGTTTATGAGCGCTTTAGGCAAGAAAATGCAAAAAAAGAAAAAGAAAACACTCTATATGGGAAAAGAAAACAAAAAATCTCTTTTCAGTGTTTTTGATATCCTTACCTACCAAAACTCTAAAACGCAAACAAAACGCGCTTTACGGAGAAACAGAATAACATTACCAAAATCAAGTATTTTCATTGTTTTTGAGGTTTTCATGCACAAAACGCCAAAATGCATTGAAAATACTCTATATGGGGTAACGAAAGAACATTAAGAGAAACATTATGAGTGCTTTTAAGCTTCTTAGGCACAAAAAACGTTAAAACGCATAAATACCATACAGTATGAAGGAACGAACATTAGCAAAAATGTGTTTTTCAGTATATTTCACATTCTTAGGTACCAAAATGTCAAAATGCATGCAAAAGCACTTCATAATGGGAAACCAAAGGAAATTTCCAGAAACCTTTCTTTTGAGTGTTTATAAGCGATTTATTTATCGAAACGATATATTTGAAAAGGAAACGAGATTCCCAGAAACGTGTCTTTTCAGTGTTTGTATGAGTGCTGGGCACAAAAACGCTAAAGAGCATGGAAATCACCCTATATGGAATACAAAACTACATTACGAGAAACTTGTCTTTTGTGTGTTTTTTTTTTTAGCTTCTTCCGTACCAAAACGATAAAACGCATGCAAAATACCCTTATAAAAAAAATGAAAAAGTATTTTGAGTGTTCTGAGTTTGTAACGTAGGAAAACGACAAAATGCATGCAAAATAACCTGTATGGGGTAACGAAAGAACATTATGAGAAACATAATCTATGAGTGCTTTTAAACTTCTTAGATAAAAAAAAAAAAAAAACGCAAAAACGCCTAAATATCCCTCTATGTTAAGGAACAGAACAACATTACCAAAAACGTGTATTTTGAGTGTTTTTTTTCACATTCTTAGGTACCAAAAAGCTAAAAACGCATGCAAAATCCCCTATATGAGCAAACGAAACGAAATTTCCAGAAAGTTGATTTTTTGGGAATTTATGAGCATTCTAGCTATCAAAACGCTTAAAAGCATGGATATCAACCTATATTGGAATACGAATGAACATTACCAAAAATGTATATTTTGAGAGTCTTTCACATTCTTAGGTACCAAATTGGCAAAATGCATGTAGAGCCCAAAATATGGGGAAACAAAACGAAATTTACAGAAACGTTTCTTTTGAGTATTTATGAGCTTGTTAGACACAAAAACACTAAAAAGCATGGAAAGCACTCTATACTGGAAAAAAAAAACGTTACCAAAAACATTTTTTCAGGTGTTTTGAGCTACTTTCTTAACAAAACGCTAAAACACATGTAAAATATGTGGGAAAGAGAATAACTAACAAAAACAAGTATTTTGAGGGATTTTGAGCTTGTTATGAACAGATACGCCAAAATACTGCAAACTACCCTATATGAGGAATAGAAAAAAAAAAAAAACGTGTATTATGAGTTTATTTAAGCTTCTTAACTACCAAAACCCTAAAACTCATGAATAGCACTCTATAAGGAGAATTTGAATAATATTACCAAAACGCCAAAATGCAGTCAAAGCATCATATATGGGGTAAGGAAACAAGATTTCCAAAGAATAAATGTGTCTTTTGAGTGTTTATGAGTGTAATAGGCATCAAAACACTATAAATTATACAAAATACTCGATATTGTTAGACACCAAAGCGGTAAAAAGCATGGAAATCACCCTTTATGGGAATATAAAACGGCATTACGCAAAACGTGTCTATCGAGTGTTTTAGAAATTCTTATGTTCGAAAATGCTAAATGCATGCAAAAATATATGTTATGGAGAAACAAAATAATGTTACCAAAATCTAGATTTTTTTTTCTAGTTTTTCAGCTTGTTACGTAGAAAAATGTCAAAAAGCATGCAAAGTACACTTAATGCGGAAAAGAAAAGACATTACATGAATCGTGTATTATGAGTGTTTTTGTGTTTTTTTAGGTTTCAAAACGTTAAAACACATGAATAGCACTCTATATAGTGAAAGAGAATAATATTGCCAAAAATGTGTATTTGCATGCAATGCACCTTCCATGGGAAAAAAGAATGAGATTTCCAAAAACGTGTCTCGGGTGTTTATGAGTGTGC
The DNA here is from genome assembly GCF_035594125.1 of Scylla paramamosain. Classification (NCBI taxonomy): domain Eukaryota; kingdom Metazoa; phylum Arthropoda; class Malacostraca; order Decapoda; family Portunidae; genus Scylla; species Scylla paramamosain. The sequence goes on from NC_087151.1 coordinate 23,583,259, forward strand.
TAGGCACCAAAGCGCTAAAAAGTATTAAAAGCACCTTTTATGGGAATAGAAAACAGCATTAACAAAAACGTGTCTTTTGAGTTTTTTTCAGCTGCTTTGGTACCAAAACTCTAAAACGCATGAAAAAAACCCTTTATAAATAAAAAAAAAAATTAACATTACCAAAAAGAAGTATTTTCAGTGTTTTAGGACTTGTTACGAAAAAAAAACTATATTCATGTAAAGTATCCTATGAGGAAAGGAAAGGTCATTACGAGACACTTTTATTATAAATGTTTATCAACTTTATAGGTTCCCAGACGCTAAAACGCATTAACATGTCTCTATATGGAGAAACAGAACCACGTAACAAAAAAATATGGAAAAAAAAACGACATATCCAGAAACGAGTCTTTTTGACTGGTTATGAGCGTGTTAGGCAAAACGCATGGAAAACACCCTATAAAGGAAAACAAAACAGTAATATATGGGGAAACTAAAAGACATTACGAGAATAGTGTATTATGGGAGTCTTGAGCCTCTAGATACTAAATGCCAAAACGCATGGCTAGCATATCTATATCGAGAAACAGAACAACATTGCCAAAAACGTGTATTTAGACTCTTATTTTCACATCATTATTATTATTATTAGTAAAGTTGTAAATGTAAAGCTCACTATATGAGGAAACGAAACATTACTTTTCATTTCAGCGTTATTCAACTTAAAATAAACCAAACGCTGCAACGCGTGCATCCACTCTGTGGCGAAAAACAAAATTAAAACATTAAGAAAACAAGTGTTTTTAATGTTTATTTATTTGTTTATTTATTTATTTATTTATTCTTTTTTTTTTGGCATGTAACGTAGAAAAACGCAAAATGCAGGCAATATAGGGAAAAGAAAGGACATTACCAGAGACGTGTATTATGAGTGTTTTTAAGTTTCTTAGGTACCAAAACACTAAAATAATATTATTAAAAACGTTTATTTTCAGCGTATTTCACATGTTTTGATACCAAAACGCCAAAATGCATGCAAAGTACCTTATATGGCGAAGAGAAACGACAGTTCCAGAAATGTGTCTTTTGAGTGTTTATAAACGTGTTAGGCACCAAAACGCTCTAAGGCATGGAAAACTCTCTATATGGGGAAACAAAGAAATTTACAAAACGCGTTTTTTGACCTACTTCCTTACTAAAATGCTAACATTCTTGTAAAAAACACACTTTAAGGAGAAAGATAATAACTTTATCAAAAACAAGTATTATGAGTGTTTTCAGCTTCTTTCGTACAAAAACGAAAAATTGCATGGAAGGTACCCAATATGGGGAAACGAAAAGACATTACGAAAATTGAGCATTTTAAGTGTATTTGAGCTTCTTAGGTACCAAAACTTTAAAGGGTACGAATAGCATTCTATATGTAGTGAAGAACATTACCAAAAATTTGTATTTCGAGTATTTTCACAATGTTAGGTACCAAAACGCCAAAAAGCATATGGCGAAGCGAAACTACTTTACCAGAAAAGTGTCTTTTAATTTAATTAATTATTATTATTATTTGTTTTTTTTACGCCCCAAAAGGCTAAAATACATAGGAAGCACCATATATTAGGTACTAAAACTTAAAAACGCATGAATAGCACTTTATGTGGAAAGACAGAACATTACCGAAAACCTGTATTTTGACTGTTTTTCACATTATTAAATTCCAAAACGCAAAATCCATGCGAACCACCTTATATGGGGTAAGGAAACGAAATAAGAAAAATAAAAAAAATCTTTTTAGTGTTTATGAGCGTGTAAGGCACGAAACGATCAGAAGCAAGGAAAGCTCCTTATATGGGAAAACAAAACAACATTACATTTGAGTGTTTTGAGTTTTTTTCAATTTCTTGCTTACGAAAATGCTAAAACGCATGCAAAACACCCTTTGTGGAAAAACAGATTAACATTATAAAAAACAAGTCTTTTAAGTGTTTTTGAGCTTGTTACATACAAAAACGCCAAAATGCATAAAAAAAAAAAAACATATATATGCAAAAGAAAGGACAGAGGTGTGTATTTTAAGTATCTTTGAGTTTCTTAGATACCAAAACGTTCATACGCATGAATAGCACGTGGTATGGAGAAAAAAAAAATAGCAAAAACTTGTACTTTGAGTTTTCCTCACATTGTTAGGTATCAAAACGGCAAATTGCATAAAAAAAAAACCTCCTTTATGGAGAAACGAAACGACATTCCAAAAAACATATGTTTTCAGTGTTTTTGTGCATGTTAGGCACCAAAACGCAAAATAGGCATGGAAAGCACCCTATATGGGAAATAAACACAAAATTACCAAAACCGAGTGTTTTTGATTGTTTTTAGCTTCTTGCGTACCAAAAAAAAACACATCAAAAACACCCTACATTGAGAAACAGAATCAAATTATCAAAACAAATATTTTGAGGGTTTTTGAGCTTGCTATGAAAAAAGACACCAAAATGTATGGAAAATATCCTACATGGGAAAAGTAAATTAAATTGAGAAACGTGTATTATGAGTGTTTTTGAGCTTCTTAGTTACCGAAACAGCTAAAACCCAATAAGATCACTCTATATTGAGATACATAACAAAAATACAAAAACTTTGTATCTTGAATGTATTTTAAGATACAAGATTTTGTATCTTGAATGTATTGAATGGTAACATAACGCCTAAAATGCAAACGAAATTTCCAGAAACATAGCTTTTAAGTGTTTATGATGTGTTAGGCACCAAAACGCTAAAAAAAAAAAGCAAGGAAAGCACCTTATATGGGAAAAAGAAAAAAAAATCGTGTACAAGACTCGTTTTTTTTATTTTTGTATTTTTTTCAGCTTCCTACGTTCGAAAACGGTAAACGGATGCCCCCCCCAAAAAAAAAAAATTCAGAGAGAAAGTGAACAAAAACACCTTTTTTTTTTTATGGAGATGACAAGTAATATTACCAGAAACAAAAATTTAGAGTTTTTTTTTACTTGGTACGTAGAAAAATACCAAAATGCATGTATGAAAATACCGTATACGGAAATAAAAAGACGTAAATAGAAGTGTAATATGGGTTTTTTTGAGGTTCTTAGGTACCAATTTCCTAAAACGCATGAATAGCACTCTATATGGAGAAACAGAAAAAAAAAGAAAAATAACATTACCAAAAATGTGTATTTTCAGATTATTTCACATTGCTAGGTACGAAAACGCAAAAAATTAATGCAGAGTACCCTATATAGGAAAAAGAAACGACATTTCCAGATAAGTGTCTTCGGTATTTATGAGCGTGTTAGGTACCGAAACGCTAAAACGCATGGAAAGTACCCTATGTAGGAATAAAAGAACTTTACAAAAAAACGTGTCTTTTCTATGTCTTTGACCTACTTAAGTATTAAAACGCTAGGATAAATGCAAAACACACGTTATGAAAAAAGAAAATAACATTACCAAAAACAATAATTTTGAGTGTTTTTGAGATTCTTAGGTATTAAAACGCTAAAACGCATGAATAGCACTTGAGTAAAAGTTGCAGCAATTCCAGACTGATGAGATGATCTTTCAGCCCTTTATGACTTGCCACGAGTTTACGATTTTTCCTCTCCAGCTTAAGATCCTCAGCTTCTAACAGTCTTTTACTGGATGGCAAGATGTCATCTTCTGTAATAGTCATGTGTGGGAGGCACAGAGAGAACTCGTCCATGACCCGGGCCACGTCGGGGGAAACATCGCAGGCGTCAAAATGCAGCCAGTAACCGATGTCACCATCTGTCGCGTGATTCTGGATGCCAACTTCAAAAAAATCATCCATCTCTGACTAAGAAAGTTTTTTGATGCTGCCCATAGGCAGGGGAGAACACATAACGGTTGCATATAATGAAATATAGTCCAGATAGAACACATAGGTGCCGGGTCCACCGTTGGGTTCGTGGTTTGACTGCAGGTGTGGTCTGACACAAGTTACAAAGCCTCCTCGTACATTTTTTTTGATCAGTTGATACATGTTAGGATCGTAAGGCGGATCAAATTGAACGCCTGTCGACTTTAAAAAAAGCGTCATAAGCATAAGAAGACAGTGACACATAATGTGCCACGTCCAGTCCATAAAATTCATGCAGGTATGATCTATATTTGAGATATGTGTCGGCTAATAACCCCACATCAATCTCACAATACAGTTTTATGTAATCACCTAAAGTGTGACAGGATGCCATACTCCACACGCTTTCAGCGTGTTCATATTCTCCAGGTGACAGAGCCTTCTCCTTGAGCGTGTCATAAAATGCTTCGCGGGGTGGCAATTGCTGATCTTATAAGCGGGCAAAGTCGGTGATGTACTCATAACAAAGAAACTGTTTTTGAGTCCAAATTACATGTCTTACATCCTCGGGGAGGTAATTCAGCATCTCCTGGGCGTAACGCGTGTCATAGCCCGCCTGCATGTGACTCTGACCGAGATGACTGAGGCCGGCATTCATAATGGAAAGCATGTCCTGAAACTGCAATTCCTTAAATTCTGATTTGGCAAGGATGTCCACGTGTGACTCTGGCAACTGAAGGTCTTTTATGATTAAGGAGACGTCAAAGCTCATATTATGCGCCAGAGAAATGAGATATTTCCTCATGTCACGACACTGGAGGTTGCATCGTGCGCACAATGCCCCCTTGTAATTATTTTGTGGTAATGAGTGGTCGTGATGTTTATAAGGTGGGGTTTTCACATTAAAGGGTTGACGGCAGAGTTCGCAGTGGCGCTGACGTTAGAAGTGGACTTCATCCTCTGCAGACGTGCTAATTGGATAGCTAACTACACTTTCCTTAATGATTCGGCAAGCTTCGGATAGACTATCAATGAAATTATTCACGGGATCTTCGCCGAAATAACTTCTCTTTTCCACGGCATCTCCATGCCTATTGTTGATGAGATACAAGTATCCAATTGGCTCATGTTCAGCTATCACACTCCTATTCTCCTTAGGTTTTATCATAGTTTCAAAATATAAAAAAAATGCTAAGTAGGCAGGCTGATAGGTGTAGGCAAAGTTTTTGAATTTTACTTTTTCAGCATCACCTGGAAAAAGAAAAGTTTGAGTGAAGTCGCAATGGCACTCGTAATCGCTCAAACTGACAGACTTGGGAACTGAGCTGAAACATATTTTGCAAAACTGATGACCCTCTGGGGTGGGAGAGCTACTCGACAATTTCTGGTGCAGCTTCTCCCCATCTTTAATGAGAGTATATGTCTTCCGCCTAGTAAAAATATGTATTATAAATGTTTTTTGAATTTGCTAGGTAATAAAACGTCAAAATGCATGCAAAGCACACTATATTTGAAAATAAAATAACATTACCGAAAAACGTGGGTTTTGATGGTTTTCAACTGTTTACGTGCCGAAACGCTAAAACGCATTCAAAACATAAGACTCATTTATGGAGAAATCGAACAACTTCATTTTAAATATATTTTTAGTGATTTTTGATCTTGTTAGGTAACAAAAACCCAAAATGCAAGCAAAACACTCTATATACAATAATGAGATGACAGGTCCAGAAACGTGTCATTTGTGTGTTTTTGAGCATATCAGCCACGAAAACACTAAAAAGCATGGAAAACACCCGATATAAGAAAATTAAAGAATATTACCAAAATCGTGTATTTTGACGGTTATTAAGCTTGTAATATACCAAAACTCTAAAATGGAAGCAAAAATACACTTCCTGGTGAAAAAGAACATTACAAAAAACGGATGTTTTGAGTCTGTTTGAGTTTACCAAAACGCCAAAGCACATGGAAATATGCTAATATATGGATACAATGATAGTATTGCAAACGTATTTGACAAGTGTTTTTAAAGTTCACTGGTGCTGAAACGCTAAAACATGTTAATATTACTTTATGTTTTGTAACATAATGTAATTAACAAAAATGTGCATTATGAGTCTTATTTACCGTGTTAGGCACCAAAACGACAAAATGCATAAAAAGAAATGTATATGAAGAAACAGAACTACAATACCAATAACCTGTATTATGAATGTTAGGTACCAAAACGCCAAAGTGCATACAAAGCACACGAAATTAGAAAAGAAAACATCACCAAAAAAGTGTCTTTTTAGTGTTTTCAAACTAGTTACACACCAAAACACTAAAACGCACGCAAAAAATAAAAATAAAAAATAAATAAATAAATAAATAAATAAAGAGTGTATTTTAAGTGTTTTTTTTCGTCTTGTTAGATACCAAACCTACAAAATGCATGGAAAGCATCCTATATCAGGTAATGAAACAACATTACCAGAAACCTGTCATTTTCTTGTTTTGAGCATACAAGGCACCAAAAACCTAAAAGCATGGAAAACATCTCATTTGGGAAAACTAAACACTACTAACAAATCATGTATTTTAAATGATTTTGAGCCTCTTACGTACCAAAACTCTAAAATACATGTAAAACACCATTTCTGGAGGAACAGAACAATATTACCAAAAAACTTGTGTTTAGGGTGTTTTCGAGTTTATTAGGTACCCAAACCACTCCATATGGAGAGGTTTACACGCATTTTATTGTTTTGTTATGTATGTTTAAATATTAAGTTCAAAAACACCTATTATATGTGAGCGGTGTTTTACATGCTTTTTAGCATTTTGCTACGTAGGAGGTCCATAAACACATAACACTCAAATTTTAATTTTCGTAATGTTCTTTTGCATTAGAATATATGGTGTTTTCCATGTATTTTCGCATTTTTGTGCAATCTATATGTAGATTGCTATTGATGCCTTTTAGAGTTTAGTTCCTTAAGGTCAATGACAATCATAAATACACGCGTCTGGTAATTACGTTCTTTTCACCATATAGGGTACTATGCATGCATTTTGTCGCTTCTGTATCTAATAAGCTCAAAAACACTAAAAATAAACATTTTTGGTAATGTTATTCTGTTTTTCCATAAAGTGTTTTTAACATACGTTTTAGCATTTTGATCCGTAAGAAGCTTCTCATTAATAAAAGGAAACTTTTTTGGAAATATTGTTTTGTATTCCAATATAGGGTGCTTTCCATGGATTTTAGTGTTTCCTGCCTAACACGCTAAAAAAAAATAAAAAAAATACTAAAAAGACACGTCTCTGGTAATGTCGTTTTGCTTCCCCATATACAGTGCTGGATTTTGACGTTTTGATTCTTAACATTGTCAAAACTATAAAAAAAAAAAAAAACTCAAAATGCATGTTTTTGGTAAAGGTATTCTGTTTCTCCATATATAATATTATTTACGCGTTTTTTTTTTACTCTTAGTGCCTAAAAATCTCAAAAACATACATACACGTTTCTGATAATATCATTTATTTCATCATATAGAGTAATATCCACGTATTTTGATGTTTCCCTACCTAATAAGCTCAAAAATACTGGAAACATGCATTTTTACTGATGGTATTGTGTTTTCTCATAAAGGCTCTTTTGCATGCGTTTAGTGTTGCGATACGGAAGAAGCTAAAAAAAAAAAAAAAACTCGTTTTTGGTTATGTTTTCCATTTTAATGCAGGGTGCTTTACATATTTTTAAGCATTTTCGTACCTAACACACTCAAAGATACTCAAAAGACACTTTTCTGGTAATGTCATTTCGTTTCCTCAATATAGTGCTTTGTAAGGATTTTGACGTTTTGGTATCTAACAATTTGAGAAAAAAAAATGAAAATAAATGTTTTTGATGATGATGTGTTTCTCCATATAAAGTGCTATTCACGCGTTTTATAGTTTTGGTACCTAAAAAGTTCAAAAGCACTCATAATACACGCTTCTCGTAATGTCTTTTCTTTCCGTTTATAGGGTACTTTGCATGCATTTGGTGTTTTGGTACCTGGTAATTTTGTTCTGTTTTAGCGTTTTGGTACCAAAGAAGCTAAAAAAACACTTATAATACACGTTTCTTATAATATCGGTTTATTTTGTATATAGGGTTGTTAGCATGCATATTGGCGTTTTTATACGTAACAAGCTCAAAAACACTGAAAAGACGTTTTTTGGTAATGCCGCATTGTTTACCTGTATAGAATGCTTCGCATGCTTTTTAACATTTTGGTACTTAACAATGAGAAAAAAAAACACTCAAAATATACCTTTTTATGTAATGTTGCTCTGCTTTTATGTATAGAGTAATATTCATGCGTTTTTGTGTTTGGGTACCAAAGAAGCTCAGAAAAACTAATTATGCACGTCTCTCATAATGTCTTTTCGTTTACCCATATAGAGTGGTATGCATGCATTTTGACGTTTTTGTACCTAACGAGCTCAAACACACTTACAATACACGTTTTTGGAAACTTTTTTTTTTTTTTTGCTTCTTCAAATCAGTTGCTTTGTACGCATTTTGGCGTTTTGTTAATTAATAAAGTGAAAAACACCCAAAACGCACGATTTTGGAAATGTTTTGTATCGCCCTATAGTTTTTTTTTTTTTTTTCACACGTTTTAGCGTTTTGGTACCTAAGCTCAGAAATACTCATTATATACGTTTCTGCTAATATCATTTCGTTTCCCAATATAGGCGTTTTTCTATGTAAGAAGTAAAAAAAAAAAGAAAAAAAAAAAATTCACGATTTCGGTAATGTTATTCCGTTTGACCATAACGGATGTTTTGCATGCGTTTGAGTATTTTGGTATGGAAGAAGCTTAAAAACATGTAAGCTACGTTTTTGTTATTCTTGATTTATATTCCCATACAGGGTGCTTTCCATGCTTTGTAACGTTTTCGTGCCTAATATTTTCAAAAACACTCAAAAGACATCTTTCTGGTTTTCATTACCTCAAATAGAGAGCTTTGGATGCATTTTGGAGTTTTGATTATTGACAATGTGAAATACTCTCAAAATGCACGTTTTTCGTAATGTTTTGTTTCTCTATTTTAAATGATATTCATGCGTTTTAGCATTTTGGTACCTAAGAATCTAAAAAGAAGCACTCATGGAGCACGTTTCTGATAATATCGTTTTGTTTCATCATAGGTGGTATTTTTCATGCATTTGGACGTTTGTGTTCCTAAGAAGTACACATTTTTGGAAATGTTATTCTGTTTCTCCATTTGAATGTTTTGCATGCGTTTTAGTATTTTGGTTCGAAAGAAGGTCTAAACACTCCAAAGAAATGTTTTTGGTAATGTTTTGTTACCAAATAGCGTGGTTTCCATGTTTTTTTAATGTTCTGGTGTCTAACACGCTCAAAAACCTTCAAACGACACATGTCATCTCGTTTCACCATATACAGCATGCATTTTGGCGTTTTAGTACCTAACGTAGTAAAAAAAAAAAAAAAAAAAAAAAAAAAAACTCAAAAAAAACGTCTTTTACTAAAGGTTTATTTCTTCAGATGGTGTGTTATTCATGCGTTTTAGAGTTTAGGTACCTAAAAAAAAATATATATATATATATATATATATATATATATATATATATATATATATATATATATATATATATATATATATATATATATATATATATATATATATATATATATATATATAATCATAATACACGTTTCTCGTAATATTTTTTTTCGTCTCCCCCCATAAGGTGCTTTGTATATGCTTTTGCGTTTTGGTATCTAACAATGTAAAATGCGCTCAAAACAAACGTTTTTCATGATTTTCTGTTTATCAATATAAAGTGCTATTTACGCGTTTTAGCATTTTGGTACTTTAAGAAGCTCAAGAACATTAATAATAAACATTTCTTTTAATATCATTAAATTTCCGAAATAGATAATTTTTCATGCAATTTAGCATTTTTGTATGTAACAAGCTGAGAACACTGAAAATATACGTTTTTTGGAGCCACAAATGTCCCTAGGGCGGACTGCTCTTCTGATAATGACCCTAAATGTCTTGACACCCCCCCCAACTTTTTCTTCATTAACTTCTGCAGCATTCGCGGTCTAAGATCTAATTTTCAATCTGTAGAACACCACCTTTCCTCTTCTAAACCTCATCTTCTTTTCCTCACTGAAACTCAGGTGTCTGAGGCAACTGACAGTAGCCCCTTTTCTGTTCCCTCCTACTTTCTCTATCCTCATTTTCGATCCAAAGCTGGAACTGCGTTTATGTGCGCAATGACTTAACCTGCTCTCGTGCCCACGCTCTTGAATCTTCCGAGTTTTCCACCATCTGGCTACGACTACAGAGTCATTCTCATACTAAATTTATTTGTGCTGTATACCTCTCTCCTAACTCCTCTGACTATAAGAAATTCTTTAACTACTCAACTTCCAAAGTGGAGCACATTCTGACTCTCTTCCCTTTTGCAGAGATCTCCATTTTTGGAGACTTCAATATTCACCACCAGCTTTGGCTTTCCTCTCCCTTCACTGACCATCCTGGTGAACTAGGCTACAACTTTGCTATCCTCCATGACCTAGAGCAATTGGTGCAACACCCTACTCGTATTCTGACCGTCTTGGAGATACGCCCAACATTCTTGACCTTTTTCTGACCTCTAATCCTTCTGCTGCTTCTGCTGTCACTCTTTCTTCTCCGTTGGGCTCCTCCGATCAGAATCTCATAATATATATATATATATATATATATATATATATATATATATATATATATATATATATATATATATATATATATATATATATATATATATATATATATATATATATATATATATATATATATATATATATATATATATATATATATATATATATATATATATATATATATATATATATCAAAAATTATAAATTCCAAAAACGTGTCTTTTGAGTGTTTATGAGCTTGTTAAACGCTAAAGTGCACGAAAAACACCATCTGATCGAAAACAAAAACAACATTAACAAAAAACGTTTTTTTTTGAGTGATTTTCAGCTACTTACGTAACAGATCACATTAAAAAAAAACATTGATGGAAAAACCCAATAATATTACAAGAAACAAGTAATTTGAGTGTTTCCACCCTATTACAAAATCGCCAAGATGCATTACAAAGCACCCTATATGGGGAAACGAAGACATATTATGAGAAACGTGTATTTTGAATATTTTTGAGCATCTTAGACACTAAAACACTAAAACACATGTATATCACTTTATATGAAGAAACAAAAACATTAACAATATTAGACACCAAAACAAGTATGAAAGTAATTGTTTTGACGATATTATTCTGTTTCTCCATAAAGGGTGCTTTCCATTCGTTTTAGAGTTTTGGTACATACGTACCTCAAAAAACACTGAAAATATACGTTATTGGTAATGTTTCTTTGTCTTTCACATATAGGTTGCTTTCCATGCTTATTTTGCGATATGGCCCCTAGCACACTTATAAATACTCAAAAGACATGTTTCTGGAAATCTCGTTTCCTTTTGCCCATATAAGGTATATATATATATATATATATATATATATATATATATATATATATATATATATATATATATATATATATATATATATATATATATATATATATATATATATATATATATATATATATATATATATATATATATATATATATATATATATATATATATATATATATATATTTTTTTTTTTTTTTTTTTTTTGCGGTTTGGTACCTAACAATGTGAAATACACTTTAAATACTTATTCATGCGTTTTCAAGTTTTGGTACCTAAGATGCTCAAAAAATTTAATAATACACTTTCTTCATAATGTTCTTTAAGTTTCCCCATATAGGAGAAACTATTTCATTGCATTTTGGTGTTGCATATTTCTTTGCATTTTGGCGTTTCTGTACATAACAAGATCAAAAATACTGAAAATACTTGTTTTACGTAAAGTTATTCTGTTTCTCCATAAAAGGTGTTTTACCTAAGTTTTCGCGTTTTGGTACATAAATAGCTCAAACACACAAATAAAAAATAAACGTTTTTGGTAATGTTGCTTTTTTTTTTTTTTTTCTCATATAGGGTGTTTTCCATGGTTTTTAGTCTTCTGGTGCCTGAACACTTAAAAGACACTTTTCTTGAAATGTCGTTTCCTTTCCCGTATATAAGGTGCTTGACATGTATTTTGTCTTTATTGCACATAACAATGTGAAACACATTAAAAATACATGGTTTTGGCAATGCTGATTTGTTTTTCCTCATCGAATGCTGTTAAGACGTTTTCGAGTTATAGTAAAAAAAAAAAAAAACAGAAGCACTCATAATACATGTTTTTTTTTTTTTTTCATAATGTCTGCCTTTAATTTAGTGTATTTTCTATGTTCAAAAACACTCTGAATACTTTTTTTCTTTTTTTTATGCAGGAAGAACACTGGCAAAGGGCAACAAAAATCCAATAAAAAAATATGGCCACTGAAATGCCAGTCCCATAAAAGGGTCAAAGCAGTGGTCAAAAATTGGTGAATAACTGTCTTGAAACCTCCCTCTTCAAGGAATTCAAGTCATAGGAAGGTGGAAATACCGAAACAGGCAGGGAGTTCCAGAGTTTACCAGAGAAAGGGATGAATGATTGAGAATACTGGTTAACTCTTGCGTTAGAGAGGTGGACAGAATAGAGGTGAGAGAAAGAAGAAAGTCTTTTGCAGCGAGGCCGCGGAAGGAGGGGAGGCATGCAGTTAATAAGATCAGAAGAGCAGTTAGCATGGAAATAGCGGAAGAAGACAGCTAGATATGCAACATTGCGGCGGTGAGAGAGAAGCTGAAGACAGTCAGTTAGAGGAGAGGAGTTGATGAGAAGAAAAGCTTTTGATTCCACCCTGTCTAGAAGAGCAGTATGAGTGGAACACCCCCAGACATGTGAGGACAGCTGGGGGGGGGGTGAGAAAAACTGGCGGATATGTCTCAGAACACCTAACTTCATAGAAGCTGTTTTAGCTAGAGATGAGATGTGAATTTTCCAGTTCAGATTATAAGTAAAGGACAGACCGAGGATGTTCAGTGTAGAAGAGGGGGACAGTTGAGTGTCATTAAAGAAGAGGGGATAGTTGTCTGGAAGGTTGTGTCGAGTTAATAGATGGAGGAATTGAGTTTTTGAGGCATTGAACAATATCAAGTTTGTTCTGCCCTAATCAGAAATTTTAGAAAGATCAGAAGTCAAGCGTTCTTTGGTACTTATTATGTTTCTCAGTAAGGGATGTTTTTGATGTAATTTAGCCATTTTTGGTACGTAAGAAGCAAAAAAAAAAAGTTTTTGGTTATGTTGTTTTCTTTTCCCATTTAAAGTGCATTTCCATTTTTAACGTTTGAATGCCTAGCTCGGTCATAAACACTCAAAAGAGACTTTTCTGGAAGTCTCCTTTCTTTTCCCAATATAGGATGATTTCCATGCTTTTTAGAATTTGGTGACTAACATGCAGAAAATACAAAAAAAAAAAAAAATTTCTTCCACTGTCGTTTTGTTTCTCCATACATGGAGAAGCTTTGTACCATCTTGGAGTTTTGGTACCAAACAATGTTAAAACCACTGAAAATTCACGTTTTTGGTAAAGTTGTTCTCTTTTTCCATATCGAGTGATATTAACGCATTTTCCCGTTTGATACCTAAGAAGCTCAAAAACGATCATAAGACACCTTTCTTGTAAAATCTTTTCGTTTCCTTATAGTGTATTTTCCATGCATTTTGACATTTTATAATATAACAAGCCCAAAAACACTCAGAATATATGTTTTTTGGAAAAGTTACTTTGTTTAGTTATAAAGGGTGTTTTGCATGTGTTTCAGCGTTTTGGTACATAAGACGTTGAAAAAGAATTATAAAAGAAAAAAAAATATGTATTTATTCTTTTGAACTTGTATATAGGGAGATTTCCATGTTTTTTTAGCATTTTGGTGTCTAACATGCTCCAAATAACTCAAAAGACACGTTTCTGGTAAAGTTCTTTCGTTTCCCCACACATGAAGCTTTCCATGCTTAGACAGATTGGAATCTCCTCTAACTGACTGTCTTCAGTCTCTCTCTCATCGCCGCAATGTTGTATCTCTATCTATCTTCTACCGCTATTTTCATGCTAATTGCTCTTTTGATCTTGCCAACTGCATGCCTCCCTTCCTCCTGTGGCTTCGCTGCACAAGACAGTCTTCTTTCTCTCACCCCTATTCTGTCCACCTTTCTAATGCAAGAGTTAACCAGTATTCTCAATAATTTATAACTTTCTCTGGTAAACTCTGGAACTCCCTGCCTGCTTCTGTATTTCCACTTCCTATGACTTGAATTCCTTCAAGAGGGAGGACTCAAGACGCTTATCCTTCAATGTTTGAATACCGCTTTGGACTCTTTTCTGTGACTGGTATCTCAGTGAACTTTTTTTTTTTTTATTGGATTTTTGCTGCCCTTGTCCAGTGTTCCTCATATATATATATATATATATATATATATATATATATATATATATATATATATATATATATATATATATATATATATATATATATATATATATATATATATATATATGTGTATTTTGGCGTTTTGGTACCTAACAATGTGAAAACACTGAAAATGCACGTTTTTGGTAATGTAGTTCTGTTTCTGTATATAAAGTGCTTTTCATGCGTTGTAGCATTTCCATATCTAAAAAGTTTAGATTCATTTGCATGCATTTTGGCATTTTTTTCTACGTAACACACCCATAAACGCTCAAAATACACGTTTTCGGTAAAGCTATTGTGTTTCTCAAAACACAAAACGTTTTACATTCGTTTTTGCATTTTGGTACGTAAATAGCTCAAAAACACACACACAAAAAAAAGTTTTTTGGTAATGTTTTGCTTTGGTAAGGTTTTTTCATAAAGAAAAACAAAATATATGTTTTAGCGTTTTGGTACATAAGAAGCTGAAAAACACTCAAAATGTACGTTTTGGGTAATTATTTATATTCCTATATTGAATGTTTTGCTCCCATTTTGGCATTTTGGTACCTAACAGTATGAAAAACAATAAAAAAAAAAATTTTGGTAATGCTGTTGTTTCTCCATATAGAGTGCTATTAACACGTTTTAGCGTTTTGGTACCTAAAAAAGCTATAAAAAAAAAAATACAGATGATACACGTATCTGGTAATACAGTTTCCCCATACAGGGTATTTTGCATGCATTTTGGCGTTTTTCAACGTAACAAGCTCAAAAACATTCAAAAACCTGTTTTTGTTATTTTTTTTTTCTGATTAACAATAAAGAGTGTTTTGCATGCGTTTCAGCGTTTTGGTACATGAAAAGAAAAAAAGAAAGAACTCAAAAGATACGTTTTCAGTAAAGATTTATTTTTTGCTTTTATTTCCATGTAGTGTGATTTCCATGCCTTTTAGTGTTTTGGTGCCTAAACACTCAAAAGACACGTTTATGGTAATGTCATTTTGTTTCTCTTTATAGAGAGCTTTGCATGTATTTTAGTCTTTTGGTACCTAAGAATGTGAACTCAAAATACTCGTTTTTTGGTAATGTCGTTCTGTTTCTCTATATAGAGTGCTCAAAAACTCTTATAATACAGGTTTCTCGTTATGTCTTTTTGTTTCCCCATATAGAGTACTTTGCATGCATTTTGCCATTTTCTACATAAAAAGCAAAAAAAAAAATAAAAAATAAAAACACGTTTTTGATGAAGTTATTGTGTTTATAAATTGTGTTTTAGCTGCGTTTTACCGCCTTGGTGCGTACCTCAAAACATTCAAAAGACACTTTTTTTTTTATTTGATATGTTTTCTCATATAAGGTGCTTTCTATGCTTTTTTTTTTTATTACCTAATATGCCCATAAACACTCAAAAGACATATTTCTGGAAATGTAGTTTCTTTTCCCAATATTGGGTGCGTTGCATGCATTTTCGCGTTTGGTACCTAACAATGTGAAATACACTGAAAAGATCCATTTTTTGTAATGTTATTCTGTTTCTCCATATAAAGTGCTATTTATGCGTTTTAGAGTTTTGGTATCTAAGAAGCTCAACAACACTCATAATACACGTGTCCTGTAAGGTCTTTTTATTTTCCCTTTATAGTGTATCTTCCATGCTTTTTGGCGTTTTTATACGTAACAAGCTCAAAAAGACTCAAAATACCTGTTTTTTGTTAATGTTTTTATGTTTCTGCATAATGTGTTTTTTTTTTTTTTTTTGCACCCATTTTAGCGTTTTAGTACGTAATTAGCTAAAAAAAAAAAAAAAAACACAATAGACACATTTTTGGTAATAATATTTTCTATTCGCATATAGGGTGCTTTCCATGCTTTTTAGTGTTTTGTTCCCTACCATATACAAACACACTCAAAAGATGCGTTTCTTTTAATGTCGTTTCGTTTTCCCATATAAAGGGGCTTTACATGCATTTTGGTGTTTTGGTACCAAACAATGTGAAAAACACTCAAAATAGATGTTCTTGATAATGTTTTCTTTCCCTGTATAAAGTGGTATTAACGCGTTTTTCCGTTTTTATTACCTTAAAAACTTAAAAACAGTCATAAAACACGTTTCTTGTAATGTTTTATCGTTTCCTAATGTAATGAGTGCAAAACTAGGGCACAGTTAACCTACCTTAATTAGGCTCTCCAAGCACTCACCACAAGAACCCACTGATTAATTTAAACCTCCTGCTTAGGTTCACAGAAAATTAAAAAATTTAATGGTTGAGTACATAATAAAGAAAACACAAATGAGTACATAATAAAGAAAACACAAATAAAATATGAGTGCTTAACACTCTTAGAGGCCACACTGCTGGCACTCCAAAATACCTGCTCCCATGAAAAAATGGGTAAATCCACATACAAATAAACAGGAGAAATAAACACTTCACGCACCAACACAAGAAATGTTATATGCCACTGACACTGTCCCACCCTAACCAGCAACCCCAGGACCCTCACACCCTATAGGCCCAACCGCACACCGACCCAACGCGCTGAAGGTACACCACTACCACTACCCTGAAGTACTGCAGCTCTTCCTCCATGCACGGCGGTACTAACACCATAGCAGCCAGGGACAGCAAGTTCCTCACTGCAGCCTCCTTAGTTCACAGTATCTGCTACGGTGCCACCTCACTGACGTCCCACAGCACACTGCCAAGACCAAATTCCTGCCAACCAAGCGTACAAATCACCACCCTATCTCCCAATAATGTCCCCCAATGACACTGTTTCACCATGAAAGAATACAACAAATCCCAATAACATACTTGCAAATCAAATGGCAAATCCACCACTACTCTGCACCCTGTCTCTCTCTCGCTCGCTTCTCCCGCCAAAATCCCCACAACAACAAACCTTCAGGGCCTTAAGACTCGTTTTGGCGGGCCTCGCTGACTAGTCTGTGAGCCACTCGCAGGCGCGCCCACTTCAACTTCTTACACTCACCCCCCCTGAACTTTGTGCATGCCCTCATGCACAATCCCCACAGCCAACACAAGACGAACCCGTTGCACCCCTTTCAGCAATCCTACTAGACCTCCTGAGTTGAGGGGCCTGAACCCCTTTAACCTGCTCTGAGCCTTCACCACTCTGTTCATCTGGCTCTTCACCAGGCCCTAGGGCATCCTCTCCCTCCTGGTCAACCACTGAGTCCACTTGTTCCTCTGAGTCCGGTTCTGGAAACCCAAAGCGCTTTAACACTTCTGTCATATCTGGCATTTCTACTTCTTCCTCCTCTGGTGGCCCTTCATTACTTGTCCCTGCTGGCACTTCATTACTTGTCCCTGCATGGCCCTCACTGCCATTCCAAGGACGCAAGTTACTGCGATGTAACACCTTACTACAGCCGGACTCACCTTCTGGTCTGACCCTATACACCCCACTCACCCCATCCAACACCTCCTCAACTTCCCACACCTCAGCTGCAAACTTAGGCTGAATCTTCCTCCTACCTAGTACTGCATTGTCCCTTAGCAACACTCTTTGTCCCACCCTCAATGGCTCTGCTTTTCCTTGCTCCTGACGCTTCCACCTATTGGTATTGTGGTAACTCTTGATGTTCAACTTAGCTGCTTTCCAAGCAGCCTCTTGTGTCTCTATGAGCTTCCTAATCCACATGCTATGGTTAGTAGGCTCACTATCAGTTTCTTCACAGAACCTATCCAAAGGTAAATGGGGCTCCACACCAAACAACAAATAATGGGGTGAAAAACCAGTGACAGCATGGGGTGTGGTATTATAGATGGCAGTGAGGCTTGACAAGTGCCTAGGCCAATGCTCCCGCTGTTCCTGACCAAGGGTAACTAACATCCCATGTAAGGTGCGGTTAAACCTCTCACAGATCCCATTTCCTTGAGGGTGATACGGGGTGGTACGAGACTTGGCTACATGGTAATACTTGCATAGTTCCTGCACTAACTTTCCCTCAAAATTCCTACCCTGGTCACTATGTACCCTTTCTGGGCAACCAAAACGGTGAAAAATCTCCTCCACCAAGATCTTGGCTACTGTGCTTGCCTTTTGTTTTTTAGTAGGAAAGGGCAGGGCAAACTTGCTAAACACATCCGTCACCACCAATACATTTTCCTTGCCATCCCTGGCCGGATCCAGCAAAGTGAAGTCAACAGCCAACACTTCCCAGGGGCGGTTGGCTTCCAACGTACCCAACTTAGTCTTGGCCCACTCACCCTCCTCCTTCCCCATGACACAGACTTTGCACTTTGCCACATACAATTTGATGTCTTCATGTAGTCCTGGCCAAGCAAACCTATCCTTCACTAGTGACGTTGTTCTAGCAACCCCTTGATGACCCCACTGATCATGAGCGGCTTTAAGCACTTCTTGTCTCTGATTCACTGGCAACACCACTTTCCACTTCCTAGAATCTGTCTCCCTTCCACGCCAGTAGATCACCCCATGCCTCATAATGAGGGACCCTCTCACTCTCCACCATTGCCTAAACTCCTCTACTTGTAGCAACTGCCTTAGTTCTGCTGGCCTCACTCTACCAATCATTTGTCTCCACAACTTCCCTACAACTGGACAAGACTGTTGCATATCCCTAAGCTGCTCCTTACTGGCACCACGCCATACCTGCATCACAGCCACCCCTTTCACCGAGGTGTTAGGACTGGTTTCCCATATCTCCTTCTCTTCCTCCCCTCCCTCAATCAATTCCTGGGGCCTCCTCGACAATCCATCCGCGTTACCATTCTCCTTCCCTGGCCGGTATTTCACCTCAAAATCAAACCTTCCCAAGTCACCCAGCCACCTACTCTCCACTGCCCCAAGCTTGGCAGAGTTCAAATGTGCCAATGGATTATTATCCGTCAGCACTATAAAATGTCCACCCACCAGATAGTGCTTAAACTGCTCTGTCACTGCCCACTTCAGAGCCAACAGCTCCAACTTCCTAGAGCTGTAATTGCTCATGTTCCGCTCTGACTTTCTGAGACCTCTACTTGCAAAAGCCACCGGATGCAACCTCCCATCATGCTCCTGAGATAAAACTGCTCCCAGTCCTTCAAAGCTAGCATCTGTCTCCACCACAAACTGCTTGCTGTAATCTGCACTTTTCAACACTGGAGCCTGACTTAACTTCTCTTTCAACAAGGCAAATGCTCTGGCCTCATCCTTCCCCCAATAATCACTCACTGCTGCCTTAGAATCACCACTCATCAAAGCATGCAACGGAGCAGCCACCTTCGCAAAATTTTTCACAAACCTTCTGTAAAAGGAGCAGAATGCGACAAATGCCCTGACCTCCCTAACAGTGCGCGGAACTGGCCACTCCTGTACAGCCCGTATTTTCTCTGGGTCTGTATTAATTCCCTCCTTAGAAATGATAAATCCAAGGTACCTAACCTGGGGCTTTAGTATGTGGCATTTGGAAGGTTTCAACTTCAGCCCATGTTTCCTCAAAAGCTTCAACATTCCCTCCAGTCTATCCAGATGCTCATCCACACTCCGAGCAAACAACAACAAGTCATCCAGATACACCAAAAGAGTCACAAAAACCTGATCGCTAAACACATACTCCATAAACCTTTGGAATGTTGCTGGGCTATTGGATAACCCCATAGGACAGCGCACCTATTGATAATGGCCAAATGGTGTTACAAAAGCAGTCTTGGGCCGGTCTTCTGCCCGCACAAGAATCTGATGATAACCTGCAGCTAAATCAAAAGAAGAAAAATACTGTGCCCCGGCTAATGCATCTAGTGTGTTTTGTACCCTTGGTAATGGGAAGGCATCTTTCACTGTCACCTCGTTCAGCCTTCGATAATCAACACAAAGTCGCAGCGAACCATCTTTCTTCCTCACCATCACTATTGGGGCTGCATATGGGCTCACACTCTCCTCTATCACTCCCTGTTCCAACAGTCCCTTTACATGAGCTTTAACCTCAGTGATACATGGGGGAGGAATATGTCTGTATGGAAGGCGAATGGGCACTGCACTATTGAGGTGAATTTCATGCTCCACTCCAGTAGCACATCCCAAATCCTGCTCGTTTTCAGCAAACACATCTCCGTACTCATGGATCAATCCATCCAGTCTCTCCAACTGTGCTGAATCAAGCTGACTCTCATCCACCTGCACCCCTAGTCTGTCCCTGAACTCCTTAACCACTGAAGGAGGTGCAGTCTGAGCTTCTGTGTGTGTGTGAGCTCTTCCCACAGTAACCTCCCTTCCATGAGAAACTTTGGCTACCTTCCACTGTGGCCTGAATTGCACATCTGCTTGTCCCAGGTTACCCACTGACAGCCATCCTTCACCCTTAACCACTCTGGTATAACTGGGAAATATACACAAACCTTCAGGCACCCAGTAGCCCTCACCAGGCACTAAGGGCTCCAACACCACACTATCTACATCTACTTCCTGTAAACTTTCCACAAACACTCTCATTATTCTTCTGGTACCAGCCGGGATTACTAAATCCTGTTGCTGCTGAATTACAGCAAACCCCAGAGGCTGTTGTGTCACCCTCAATTTTGCCTCAATGGCACGGACACACCTGCCCCACTTCTCAGTTAGCCCCAGGTGCACGGCTCCCTTCAACACATTCATCCCAAACAACACTGGCAATGTAGTGCCCTGCACCACACCACTCTCCCCACCACCACCTTTCACAAAAAGTCCACAGTCTTTAACACTTTTTCTCTCAATTTCCACATTCACCTTCACATAACCCAAACAGGGAATTTCCCTCCCATTTGCATCTGTAATCCGAATGTCCATCCCATAGATCACAGCTTGCTTGGGGAGGAGGTGCTGTTTGTACCATTCCTCTGTCACCAGACTCACCTCAGCACCAGAATCCGCCATAGCACTTACAGGTATACCATTCACCAACGCATCTATCCTCAGAGTCTTTCCAAACAACTTAACTTTCCCTCTTTTTACATCATTCCGTTCCTCGGTCACATTAGTCACACTCCTTATCTGAGCTGTAGTGGGGGCCCTGTCGTCAGGCCTTGAGAGCTGGCCCCTTGTTCTCAAGGACTCCCGTTTTCCCGCTGTCTTGGACACCAACTCCTTGAACCGTTCACACTGATATCCCAAGTGTCCATGTTGTCCACACAAGGAGCAAGATGGTGAAGAAAGGGTACTCCTCACAACTCTCTCTGGCTTTTTCCCACTCACTAACTCTGCTTCTTCCTTCACAATCCGCTCAGCCTCACTCACTTGGTCTGCTGCTCGCTGAACCATGTCCTCCCACTTCACAGGCTGGTGCTTTTCCCACCATTTTCCCAACTTCACTCCTACTTTTCTGTCTCTCAAATTCCTACAGAACCATGTAGTTAGCAGCCATTGCCGTTCTTTATCTCCCTTGTCTCTCACTTTGTACATTTTATCCACAATAACACCCAGAGAATCAGCAAATTCCCACACTCCTTCACCCGGCTGTTGAACCCGAGCATGCAGCTGTTTTTCTAAGTCTGTATAATTCAGTTCTGGTCCAAAAGCAGACCTCAAACAATCAAAAAGGTCAGACACAGTCTTCACAGTACTGTTGCGGACCCTTCGACGGGCTGGGCCTTCCAAGAACCCACACAGGTATGACACTCCCTCAGAGCCCTGTAATCCCAGCTGCTTTATTTTCTCTGTGGCATCCTCTACCCAGTCATCCAACTCACTGGCCCTCCGTACCCTTCCAGAGAATTTTCCAATAGTGGGGACAGGACGTGACCACACCATGTTTTGCATGTGCCCCATTTGGTCAAACTTATTACACAGTTGTGCCACTGCTTGGGATAACTGAGCATTGGTACTGATTAAGTTATCAACTACCTCTGGGGTCACTTCCACCTCCCTGCTCTCCTCCTTACACTCAACTTTAACCCCAGCTACACCTTGGCCATCAACATCACCCAAACACAACAAATCCTCCATTGTGCAGGAGTAGTGCCACACTAACACTTAAGTGGATTTTGCCAAAAGCACTGGACCCAAGCAGGAGTTTGAAACAATTTCCCCAAAAGGGCATAGAACTACGCTCTGCTACCAATTGTAATGAGTGCAAAACTAGGGCACAGTTAACCTACCTTAATTAGGCTCACCAAGCACTCACCACAAGAACCCACTGATTAATTTAAACCTCCTGCTTAGGTTCACAGAAACCCGGGCCACAATTTAAAAATTTAATGGTTGAGTACATAATAAAGAAAACACAAATGAGTACATAATAAAGAAAACACAAATAAAATATGAGTGCTTAACACTCTTAGAGGCCACACTGCTGGCACTCCAAAATACCTGATCCCATGAGAAAATGGGTAAATCCACATACAAATAAACAGGAGAAATAAACACTTCACGCACCAACACAAGAAATGTTATATGCCACTGACACTGTCCCACCCTAACCAGTACCCCCAGGACCCTCACACCCTATAGGCCCAACCGCACACCGACCCAACGCGCTGAAGGTACACCACTACCACTACCCTGAAGTACTGCAGCTCTTCCTCCATGCACGGCGGTACTAACACCATAGCAGCCAGGGACAGCAGGTTCCTCACTGCAGCCTCCTTAGTTCACAGTATCTGCTACGGTGCCACCTCACTTACGTCCCACAGCACACTGCCAAGACCAAACTCCTGCCAACCAAGTGTACAAATCACCACCCTATCTCCCAATAATGTCCCCCAATGACACTGTTTCACCATGAAAGAATACAACAAATCCCAATTACATACCTGCAAATCAAATGGCAAATCCACCACTACTCTGCACCCTGTCTCTCTCTCGCTCGCCTCTCCCGCCAAAATCCCCACAACAACAAACCTTCAGGGCTTTAAGACTCGTTTTGGCGGGCCTCGCTGACTAGTCTGTGAGCCTCTCGCAGGCGCGCCCACTTCAACTTCTTACACTAATATAAAGTGTTTTGCAAGAATTTAACCGTTTTTAACATAATAAGCTTAAAAAAAAAAAAAAAAACACCAAAAATACTTGTTTTTGGTCATGTAATTATGTATTTCCAAAAAGAGTGTTTTGCATGCGTTTCAGCGTTTTAGTATGAAAGTAAAAAATAAATAAATAAAATACAATAGAATAAAATAAAAGACATGTTTCTTGTAATATTGCTTTGTATCCCCATGTAGGATGCTTTCCATGCTTTTTATCATTTTAAGACATAACACGCTCAAAAACACTCAAAAACACGTTTCTTGTAACATCATTTTGTTTCCCCATATAAGGGGCTTTGCATGCATTTTGGCATTTTGGTATCTAACATTCTAACGATTAAAATACACCTTTTTTTGGTAATGATCTGTTTGCACATATAAATTCACATATGCAATTCATGCGTTTCATTATTTTAGAACCTAAGATCAAAAACTCTCATAATACATGTTTCACGTAATGTCTTTTCGTTTCCCAATATAGAGTTCCTTGCATGCAATTTGTTATTTTTTCTACGTAGCAAGCTCAAAAACACGCAAAATACACGTTTTTGTTAATGCGTTTCTCCAATTTTTTATTTTCCATGCGTTTTTGTACATAAGTAGCTCAAAAACACTAAAAAAGAGATTTTTTTAGTTATGTTTTGTTTTCTAATATGAGGTGCTTTCCATGCTTTTCCTGGTTTTTGTGGCTAGCACGCTTATAAAGGGTGAAAATAGACAATTTTAGATATACGAGTATAGTTCCCTTTACCCATATAAGGTGCTTTGCGTCCATTACATTCCTGTACTGTATTCCATTACTTTACATTTTTGTACGTAATAATGTGAAATACACTCAAAATACAGATTTTTGGTGATGTTTTCCTGTTTCTCCATATAGAGTGCTATTTGTGCGTATTAGCGTTTTGATACCTAACGAGCTCAAAAACTTTCATAATACACGTTTCTCGTAATGTTCTTTCCTTTCTCCATATAGGGTATTTTCCATGCATTTTGACGTTTTTGTACGTAACAAGCTCAAAAACACTCAAAATTCACGTTATTGGTAAAGTTATTGTGTTTCTCCGTAAAAGGTGTTTTCCCTGCGTTTTAGCGTTTTAGTAAGTACTTCAAAAACACTTTAAAAAACACGTTTTTGCTTAAGTTGTCTTGTTTTCTTATGTAGGCTGATTGCCATGTTTTTTTTTTTTTTAGCGTCTTGTTGCCTAACACGCTCAAAACACTCAAAAGACACGTTTCTGAAAATGTCGTTTCCTTTCCCCATCGAGGGTGCTATACATGCATTTTGGTGGTTTGGTATCTAATAATGTGAAATATTCTCAAAAAACACATTTGTAGTAATGTTGTTCTGTTTCTCCATATAGAGTGCTATTAACGCATTTTAACATTTTGGTACCTTAGAAACACTCATAATACATGTTTCTCGTAATGTCATTTCATTTTCCCATATAGGGTAATTTGCATGCAGTTGGGTGTTTTTCAATGTAAAAAGCTCAAAAACACTCAAAATACTTGTTTTCGGTAATATTATTCTGTTTAATCATGAATGGTGTTTTACATACGTTTTAGCGTTTATGTACGCAAGAAGTTCAAAAACAAACTAAAAAAAATGGTACGTGTTTCTTATAGTTTTGTATTCCCATAGAGGGTGATTTCCATGGTTTTTATTCATTTTTTTATTTATTTATTTTTTTTAGCATTTTGTTGCCTAACAAGCTACAAAACATTCAAAAGACACGTTTCTGGGAATGTCGTTTTGATACCTAAAAACACAAAAACTCTCATTATAAACTTTTCTCTTAATATCTTTTTTGTTTTCTTATAGAATACTTTCCATGGATTTTTGCATTTTTCTATGTAACAAGCTCAAAACAAACAAAATTCACGTTTTTTTGTAAAGTTATTGTGTTTTTTTTTCTAAAAAGGGTGTTTTGCTTAAGTTTTAGGGTTTTAGTATGTAAGAAGCTGAAAAAAACTCAAAAGACACTTTTTTGGTGTTTTTTTTTTATATATAGAGGATAGAGAAAGTAGGAGGGAATAGAAAAGGGGCTACTGTCAGTTGCCTCAGACACCTGAGTTTCAGTGAGGAGAAGAAGATGAGGTTTAGAAGAGGAGAGGTGGTGTTCTACAGACTGAAAATTAGATCTTAGAACGCGGATGTTGCAGAAGTTAATGAAGAAAAAGTTGAGGGGGGGTGTCAAGACACTTAGGGTCGTCGACAGAAAGGCAGTCCGACCTGGGGACATTTATGGTCCCCTCCCCAGATGAGGACTCCGAGGCTGGTGTAGGAGTCGCCAGGATGATTTAAAAATTTTTGAGTGAAGAGTGTGTGTGTTATTAGGTGCTTGTAGTTTTGTGTGGAGGAAGAGAGTTGTGTTTAGAGGGCAGGCTGTGACTGCCCCCTTGTGTTGTGAGACACAAAGGGAAACGTTCAGTGAGGTCACTGCTGGGTTTAATGATAAGTTCACAGCACCCCCTGAACTGTGCTTTAGACCTCACTGGGAGTAATTATCGTTTCGGCAGGTGCCTACTGCCTGCCCCTTTTTTTTTGGTAATGTTTTTCTGTTTCTCCTTAAAGGGTGTTTTGCATGCGTTTCAGCTTTTTGCTATGTAAGTAGCTAAAAAAAAAAAAAACACCAAAAACAAAACTTTTTGGTAAAGTTGTTTTGTTTTCTCATATATGCTGTTTCCATGCTTTTTAGGGTTATGGTGACTACCACGTACTCATAAATATTTAAAAGACATTTTTTCTTTTTTTAAAGTCGTTTCCTTTCCCCATATAGTATGATTTCCATATATGCTGGCGGTTTGGTACCTAATATCGTGAAATACACTCAAAACACATATTTTTCGTAATTTTGTTCTCTTTCTCCATATTGAGTGTTATTCATGCTGTTTCAAGTTTTAATACCAAGAAGATCAAAAACACTTATAACAAACGTTTCTCAAAGTGTCCTTTTGTTTCCCTATGTAAGGTACTTTCCATGCATTTTTGCGTTTTTTGTCCATAACAAGGTTAAAAACACTCAAATAACTTGTTTTTGTTAATGTTATTGTGTTTTTTCAATAATTTTTTTTTTTTTTTTTTGCATTTTGGGCAAATGCTAAAAAAAAAAATCTAAGTAAAAATGCAAAAAGATTTTGGATTTTTACTTAGAAAAATGCATTTTGCATTTTTCTAAGTAAAAAGTAAAAAAAAAACACCCGAAATACTTGTTTTTTGTAGTGTTATTTTAATTCATAGAGATTTTTTTTTACATGGGCTTTAACGTTTTGACTTGTAAGTAGATCATAAACTATGAAAAGAAACGTGTTTCGTAATATTTTGTTTTCCAATATTAGGCTCTTCCCATGCTTTTTTTTTTTTTTTAGCGTTATTGTGACTAGAACGTTCATTGATACGCAAAAGGCAGGTTTTATAAATCTCGTTTCTTTTTCTCATAAAGGATGTTTTGCGTGCATTTTGGCGTTTTGGTACATAAAAATGTGAATTACAGTCAAAATACGTGTTTTTGGTAATGTTATATTTCTCCATATGGAATGCTATTCATGCGTTTTCGAGTTATGCTACCTAAAAAGCTAAAAAACATTCATACGACACGGTTTTTCTAAGCTCCTTTCCTTTCCCCATATAGTGTACTTCCATATATTTTGGGATTTATGTACGTAACAAGCTCAAAACACTTAAAAATACCCGTTTTTGGTAATGCTGTTGAGACGTCTCTGACACGTTTCTGGAAATGTCGTTTCTTTTCCTCATATATTGTGATTTGCATGCATTTTAGCGTTATGGCATCTAAAAATATGAAATACACTTGGTATATTCATATTTTGTAATATTGTTCTTTTCACCAGAGTGCTATTCATGCGTTTTCGAGTTTTGGTACCTAAGAAACTCAAAAACTTTCATAATACATGTTTCTCATAATGTCTTTTCGTTTCCCCATATAGGGTACTTTCCCTGCAATTCTAAATTTTTCAACGTAACAACCTTAAAAAGCTAAAAATACTTGTTTTTTTTTTTGGTAATGTAATTCTCCTTAGCCATGCCTTTCAGCGTTTTCGTATGTAAGAAGTTAAAAAAAAAAATTGTCCGAAGACACACTTAATGTTTCGTATTTGTGTTTTCCATGATTTTTATCGTTTTTTGGTACCTAACACTAAAAAAAAAAAAAAATAAAATACTGAAAAGACAGGTTTCTAGTAATGTCTCTTGGTTTTTCCATATAGGGGGCATTTAATGCTTTTTGTGTTTTGTTATCTATCAATTTGAAAAACTCTAAAAAAAAAAAAACAAGTTTTTGGAGATATCCTTTTTCTCCAAAATAGAGTGCTAATCGTGAGTTTTAACATTTTGGTACGTAAGAAGCTTAAAACCCTCATAATAAAAGTTTCTTGTAATGTCTTTTCGTTATTCCGTTTAGTGTATTTTACATGCATTTTGGCTTTTTTACGTAATAAGCTAAAAAAAAAACCCTCAAAATACACTCAAAATATACTTTTTGATAAAGTTGTTCTGTTTCTCCAAAAAGGGTGTTTAGCATGCGTTTTAGAGTTTTGGTTTGTAAGAATCCGAAAACACTTAAAAGAAACGTTTTTGGTAAAGTTGTTTTCTTTTCCAATATATAGTACTTTTCACGCAGTTTGGCGTTTTGGTATCTAACAACATAAAAAATAAATAACATTGATCATTCAGTTTTTTGGTAATGTAGTTGTTTTTTTTTTTTTCATGCATTTTGACGTTTTGGTACCTAACATGGTGAAAATACTGTTCTGTTTCTTAATATATAGTACTATTCACGTGTTTTAGCTTTCTGATACATTAGAACATCAAAAACACACGTAACACATGTTTGTGATTATATAATTCATTTTTTTCATATTGATATTTTGCAAGTGTTTTGGTGTTTTGAAACTTAACAAACTGAAAAACACTTAAAACACACATTTTTGGAAATACTTTTTTTTTCAGAAATGGTTTTTGTATGCATTTTTGCGATTTAGGACCTAACATGATTAATAACATTCAAAATACAAGTTTTTAGTAATGATGTTCTCTTCCTCAATTTTGATTAATATTCATATGTTTTAGCGTTTCAACATCAAAGAGCATTAAAAATCACTCATATGACACTTTTGAGATAATTTGCATGTGATTTGGTACCTAATAACCTAAAAAAAACACCCAAAACACATGTTTTTAGTAATGCTGTTCTGTTCCTCCAGACAAGGTGTTTTGTATGTATTTTTAAAGATTTCTTATGTAAGAAGCTAAAAAAAGCTCAAAAAACACAATTTGTTAAAGTTGTTTAGTTTTCTAAATAAAGTTTTTTTCATACTTTTTAGCATTTTGTTGCCTAATTTGCTAAACAAATAAAATAAAATAAACAAGCAAATAACACGTTTCTCGTAATGTCGTTTCATTACCCTTAAACGATGCTTTGCAACCATTTTGGAGATTTGATACCTAACAAGCTCAAAAACTCTCAAAAACACTATTTTGGTGAGGTTAATAAATAAATAAATAAAATAAAGGGTGTATTGCATGAGTTTTATCCTTTTGGTATATAAGTAGCTGAAAACACTCAAAAGCCACGTTTTTGATAATGTATTCTTTTCCAATATAGTGTGCTTTGCATGAATTTTGGCGGTTTGGTACCTAACAAGTTCAAAACATTCATAATACAGGTTTTTGGTAATGTAGTTAGGTTTCATACTAATCTAATTTTTAATCTGTAAAACACCAGCTTTTCTCTTTTAAACCTCATCTTCTTTTCCTCACTGAACTCAGGTGTCTGAGGCAACTGACAGTAGCCCCTTTTCTGTTCCCTCCTACTTTCCCTATCCTCATTTTCAATCCAAAGCTGGATGTTGCGTGTATGTGCGCAACGGCTCTCGTACCCACGCTCTTGAATCATCCGAGTTTTCCACTATCTGGCTACGACTACAGAGTCACTCTCAAACTAAATTTATCTGTGCTGTATACCTCTCACCTAACTCCTCTGACAATAAGAAATTCTTTGACTAAACTTCCAAAGTGAGCACATTCTGACTCTCTTCCCTTTTGCAGCGATCTCCATTCTTGGAGACTTCAATGTTCACCACCAGCTTGGGCTTTCCTCTCCCTTCACTGAACATCCTGGTGAACTAGCCTTCAACTTTGCTATCCTCCACGACCTAGAGCAATTGGTGCAACACCCTACTCGTATTCTTGACCGTCTTGGAGATACGCCTAACATTCTTGACCTTTTCCTAATCTCTAATCCTGATTATGCTGTCACCTTTCTTCTTCATTGGACTCCTCCGATCACAATCTCATATCTGTATCTTGTCCTCTCGCTCCAATCCCTTCTCAGGATCCACCTAAGCGAAGATGCCTTTGTCGTTTTGCCTCTGATAGTTGGGGTGACCTGACTATTTAGCTGATTTTCCTTGGAATGACTACTGCTTCCGTGTCAGAAACCCGTCTTTCTGTGCCGAGCGCATGACTAAGATGATAGTGTCTGGCATGGAGGCGTACATTCTTCCCTCATTTTCTCGACCTAAACCTTGCAAACCTTGGTTTAACACAGCTTGTTCTCGTGTTATATATATGCTATATATGATAGAGATGTGGCCCACCAAAGGTACTTAAGCCTTCCATCACCAGAATCTCATGCACTTTATATTTTTTCCCGGAACCATGCAAAGTCTGTTCTCCAACTAGCCAAAAACTCCTTCATTAACAGAAAGTGTTTCATTTTTTTTTTTTTTTTAAGATCTAACTTCCCTTGTGACTTCTGGCACCTAGCCAAAAATATCTCCAATAACTTAACTTTGCTTCTTCTTCTTTCCCTCCTTTATTTCAACCAGATGGCACCACTGCTATCACATCTATCTCTAACGCTGAACTCTTCGCGTAAACCTTTGCTAAAAACTCTACCTTGGACGATTCAAGGCTTGTTCCTCCCTCTCCTCCATCCTCTGACTACTTCATGCTACCTATTAAAATTCTTAGCAATGATGCTTTCCATGCTGGCCTAAATGCTCTGAAGGCTTATGGACCTGATGGGGTCCCTCCTATTGTTCTCCGAAACTGTGCCTCCGTGCTTGCACCTTGCTTATTCAAACTCTTTCAGCTCGGTCTATCAACATCTACCTTTCCTTCTTGCTGGAAGTTTGCCTACATTCAACCTGTTCCTAAAAAGGGTGACCGTTCTAATCCCTCAGACTACCGTCGTGCCTATCTAAAGATTTTGAATATATCCTCAACAGGAAGAAACTTTTGCTGTTGCCTTGGATATACCAAAAGCTTTTGATAGAGTCTGGCACAAAGCTGTTCTTCTAAATCTATTAACAGTGGTGTTCTTCAGGATACTTTCCTGTCACCCACTCTCTTCTTATTATTCATCAATGATCTTCTAGACCAAACTTCTTGTCCTATTCACTTCTACGCTGATGATAACACCCTGCACTTTTCCACGTCTTTTCATAGACTTCAGAAGTAAACATTTCATGCAGGGAAGCCACAGAACGCCTGACTTCTGATCTTTCTAGAATTTCTGATTGGGGCAGAGCAAATTTGGTATTGTTCCGTGCCTCAAAAACCCAGTTCCTCCATTTATGAACTTGACACAACCTTCCAGACAAATATCCCCTCTTCCTCAATGACACTCAACTGTTCCCCTTTTCTACACTGAGCATCCTCGGTCTGTCCTTTACTTATAATTTGAAGTGGAAACCTCACACCTCATCAATAGTTAAAACAGCTTCTATAAAGTTAGGCGTTCTGAGACGTCTCCGCCAGTTTTTCTAACACCCCCCCCCCTGTTGCTAACTCTGTACAAAGGCCTTATCCTTCCATGTATGAAGTATGCTTCACATGTCTGGGAGGGTTCCACTCATACTGCTCTTCTAGACAGGGTGGAATCAAAAGCTTTTCGTCTCATCACCTCCTCTTGTCTAGCTGATTGTCTTCAGCCTCTCTCTCATCGCTGCAGTGTTGCATCTCTAACTATCTTCTACCAATATTTTCATGTTAACTGCTCTTCTGATTTTGCTAACTGCGTGCCTCCCATCCTCCCGCGGCCTCACTGCACAAGACTCCCTTCTTTCTCCCACCCCAATTCTGTCCATCTCTCTAATGCAAGAGTTAACCAGCATTCTCAGTCATTCATCTTTTTCTCTGGTAAATTCTGGAACTCCCTGCCTGCTTCTGCATTTCCATCTTCCTATGACGAATTCCATCAAGGGTAAGGTTGAAGACACTTATCCTTCAGTTTTTGACTACTTCTCTGGACCCTTTTTCTGGGACTGGCATCTCATTGGGCTTTTTTTTTTATTTATTATTTTTTTATTTGATTTTTGTTGCCCTCGTTCAGTGTCTCACCTACATGAAAAAAAATAAATAAAATTAAAAATAGAAATACAGGTTTCTTTCTATGCATTTTGGCGTTTTGGTACTTAACATTGTGAAAGTCTTATAATACCCCTTTTTTGGTAATGGTGTTCTGTTTCTCAGTTTAGAGTACTATTCACGTGTTTTAGCGTTTTCATACCTAGGAACTTCAAAAACACTCATAATACACTTTTGTGATTATATCGTTTCGTTTTCCTGTATTGGCTAATTTCCACGTCTTTTGTCGTTTTGGTACCAAAAAAATTGAAAAAAAAACACTTAAAACACATTTTTTTGGAAATATTCTCTTATTCCAGAATGTGTTCTTTGTATGGATTTTGCATTTTGGTAAATAATATGGTTAATCATACTCATAATACACGTTTTTTGTTAATGATATTCTGTTACCTAACATAGATTAATATTCATATGTTTTAGCGTGTCTGCACCTAAGAATCTTAAAAAGACTCATAAGACACGTTTGTGGTTTAGTTTCGTTTTATTTTCTAATTTGTATGTGTTTTGCCGTTTTAGTACCTAAGAAACTGAAAAACATCGAAGACACGTTTTGGGTAATGTTCCATGTATTTTACAGATTTGGTACATAAAAAGCTTAAAAAAAAAGTAAAAGACACAATTTTGATAACATTGTTTTAGTTTTCCAATACAGGGTTTTTTTTTTCCTTTGTTTGTAGCGTTTTTATGCCTAATATGCTTGTAAAAAAAAAACGCAAATGACACGTTCTGATAATGTCATTTCATATCCCCATATTGGGTGCCTTCCATGCATTTCGTCATTTAGATAATTAACAGGCGCAAATAAACTAAAAAATGCACTTCAGTTTCTCCTAACAGGACGTTTAGCATGCGTTTTAGCGTTTTTGGTACGTAGGAAGATGAAAACACTCAAAAATAACTTTTTGGTAATGTTTTCTTATTCAATATAGTGTGCTTTGAATGCATTTTGCCGTTTTGGCACCTAACAAATAAAAAAAAATCATTCGTAATACAGGGTTTTAGTAATGTAGTTCTGTTTCTTCATAGAGTTTTTTTTTTTTATGCATTTTTAGCTTTTTGGTACCTAAGATAGTAATTATTGTTGTTGTGTTCCTCAGTATAGAGCTATTCATGTGCTTTAGCTTTCTGATAACTAAGAACATCAAAAACAATCATAACAAATGTTTCTGATTATACAATTTCTTTCTTTTCTTTATATTGGCTAGTTTGCGATTTTGTACCTAATAAACTGAAAAACATGTAAAATATACATTTTTTGGAAATGATGTTATGTTTCTCAATATGGAAATATTCATAAGTTTTAGCATTTCAGCACCTAAGAACCTTAAAAACACTCATAAGACACATTTTGTGGTAATATTGCTTTATTTTCCCATATCAGCTAATTTGCATTTGATTTGCGGTTTTGGTACCTAATAAACTCGAAAACACCCTAAACCCTAAGTTTTTTGGTAATATTGTTCTGTTCCTCCAGAAATGGAGCTTTACATGTATTTTAGAGTTTTGGTATGTAAGAGGCTCAAAAACATTTAAAATGCATGATTTGTTAGTAATGTTCAGTTTTCCCAAATGAGATGTTTTCCATGGTTTTAGCTATTTGGTGCCTTGTATGCTCAAAACAAGAAAATGACAGGTTTCTTTAATGTTGTTTTATTACCTGATATAGGATGCTTTCCATGTATTTTATAGGTTTGGTATCTAACAAGACGAAAAAAACACTTAAAATACACTCTTTTGATGAAGTTGTTCTGTTTTATCCATTTTATTTATCTATTTATTTATTTATTTATTTATATTTTTTTTCGTACGTTTTAGTGTTTTGGTACGTAACTAGTTTGAAAACACTAAAAAGACACTTTTTTGGTGATGTTTTCTTTTCTAATTTCGTGTGCTTTGTATGCACTTTGGCGTTTTGGTACCTAACATTCATAATACAGGTTATTGGTATTGTAGTTCTGTTTCTTGTTATAGATTTCTTTTTATGCATTTTGTCGTTTTGGTGCCTAACACGGTAAATAAGACTCATAATGCACATTTTTGTTAATTACATTCTGTTACTAAACATAAAGTAATATTAACATGTTTTAGCGTTTCAGCACCAGTGAACCTTAAAAACACTTGTCAAATACATTTGTAATACTATCATTGTATCCACATATTAGCATATTTCCATGTGTTTTGGCGTTTTTGATAAACTCAAACAGACTCAAAACATCCGTTTTTTTGTAATGTTCTTTTTCACCAGGAAGTGTATTTTTGCTTCCATTTTAGAGTTTTGGTATGTTACAAGCTTAATAACCGTCAAAATACACGATTTTGGTAATATTCTTTAATTTTCTTATATCGGGTGTTTTCCATGTTTTTTAGTGTTTTCGTGGCTGATATGCTCAAAAACACGCAAATGACACGTTTCTGGACCTGTCATCTCATTATTGTATATACAGTGTTTTGCTTGCATTCTGGGGTTTTGTTACCTAACAAGCTCAAAAATCACTAAAAATACATTTAAAATGAAGTTGTTCGATTTCTCCATAAATGAGTTTTATGTTTTGAATGCGTTTTAGCGTTTCGGCACGTAAACAGTTGAAAACCATCAAAACCCACGTTTTTCGGTAATGTTATTTTTTTTTCAAATATAGTGTGCTTTGCATGCATTTTGACGTTTTAGTACCTAGGAAAATGCAAAACCATTTATAATACATATTTTTGGTAAAGTAGTTTAGGTTCTTCATATAGATTTCTTTTTTATGCATTTTGGCGTTTTGGTATCTAACATGGTGAATAAGACTCATAATACACGTTTTTTGGGTAATATTAATCCCTCTCCCAATATAGAGTACTATTCACGTGTTTTAGCGTTCTGATATATAAGAACATCAAAAACACTGATAACACACTTTTGTGATTATATAATTTAATTTCCATACATTGGCTACTTTGCATGTGTTTCCGCATTTTGGTACCTGAGAAACTGAAAAAATACTTAAAGCACACGTTTTTGGAAATATTTCTCTGTTTCTTCAAAAAGGGTTACGTGTATGCATTTTGGCATTTTGGTATTTAACATGGTGAATCACACTCATAATACAAATTTTTGATAAAGATATTGTTTCTAAAATACAGAGTAATATTCATGTGTTTTAGTGTTTCAGCAACTAAGAACCTTAAAAACACACATCGGAGACATTTGTGGTAATAACATTTAGTTTCCTTATACTGTCTACTTTGTATTTATTTTCACGTGTTGTTACCTAATAAAATAAAATAAAAATAACTCAAAACACATGTTTTAGGTAATGTCGTTTTGTTTCTTCAGAAAGGGTGTTTGTGTACGTAAAAAGCTCAAAAACACTCAAAAATACATTTTTTTTATAAAGTGTTTCCGTTTCTCCATAAAGGGTGTTGTGCTTGCGTTTTAGCGTTTTGATACCTCAAAAACCTCGTTTTTCGTAAAGTTGTTTTCATTTCCAATATAGTGTGCTTTGCATGCACTTTGATAATGTAGTTTTTTTCTTTCACATAGGTCTCTTTATATGCACTTTAGCGTTTTGGTATAATGTACTATTAACGTGTTTTAGCTTTCTGATACCTTAGGACATCAAAAACACTCATATTACAAGTTTTTTTGATGGATGTCTTTTCGTTTCTTTATATAGGCTACTTTGTACATTTTTTTTTTGTTTGCGTTTTGGTAGCTAAGAAACTTAAAAACACTTTTTTTATGTAGGGACACAGGAGAAGGGCAAAAAAAATCCTCCACCAACAAAAAAAATAAATGCAAAATAAATAAAAAAAAATAACCCACTGAGACAATGGTCCCTGAACAGTTTTTTTGAGTTTATTAGGTAGCAAAGCGCCATGGAAATATGGTAACATGGCAATTAGCCAATCTGCGGATCTTATGAATGTTTTTAAAGTTCTTTGGTGCTGAAATACTAAAAGATATAAATAATATTCAGTATTAGAAAAAAAATAAATAAATAAATGAAAAATATGTCTATTATAAATGTGATTCACCGTGTTACGTATCGAAACGCCAAAATGCATACAATGAACACTTAATGGAGAGAAACATGACAATATTTCCAAAAAACTTGTTTTTTTTATATATATTTTTTTTCACTTTGTTAGGTACAAAAACGCCAAAACACATGCAAAGTAGCCAATATAGATAAGCGAAACGACATAGTCACCAACCAGTATAATTTATTTATTTTTTTCACATTCTTTTATTTTATTTATTTTATTTATTTATTTTTTTATTTACTTTTATTAATTAATTTATTTTTGTTAAATATCAGGACGCTAAAACACGAAAATAGTCCTCTATATTGAGAAACAAAACAACATCAAGAAAAACATTCATTATGAATATTATTCACCATGTTAGTTATGAAATCTTCAAAATGCATACAAAGACTCCTTTATTAAGAAACACATCCACATTACCAAACACCAGCATTATGACTGTTTTTTAACTTGTTAGATACCAAAACGCCAAAGCGCTTGCAAAGCATATTATATTGGAAAAGAAGACAACATTGTAAAAAACATGGTTTCTGAATTTTCTTCAGCTTTTACGAAGCAAAATGCTAAAAGGCATGAAGAATACCCCTCATGGAGAAACAGAATAGCTTCACAAATGAACTATTTATTGAGTGTTTTTGAGCTTCTTATGTACCAAAACATATTAATAAAAGCGTGTATTATGAGTCTCATTTTAGGTACAAAAACGCCAAAATGTATACAAAAAAACATTTTCTGGAGAAACAGATAATTTCCAATAATGTATGTTTTAAGTGTTTTATAGTTTGTTAGGTCCAAGAACGCAAAAACTCATGTAAAGTAACCAACATAATAAAACGAAACGATACATTTAAAGCACACTATATTGGGCGATGAAACGACATTACCAGAAGTGTGTCATTTGCCTGTTTTGAGCATATTGGGCATCAAAAAGCTAAAAAGCATGGAAAACACCTGATATGGTAAAACTAACATCATTCTGATAATCGTATCTTTTGAATGCTTTTGAGCTTCTTACATACTAAAACTCTAAAATCCATGAAAACTCCCTTTCCGGAGGGACAGAACAATATTGCCAAAAATAAGTATTTTAAATATATTTCAATTCATTATATACCAAAACGCCTCAACATTTGTAAATTAAGCAGTTATGAGGAAACTAAACGGTATTTCCACAAGCATGTTTTATGAGGGTTCTTTATGAGGTTCTTAGGTGCTGAGACGCTAAAACAAATAAGTATTACTCTATATTGGAAAGCAAATCATTATTATTAAAAGCGTGTATTATGAGTCTCATTGACTATTTTAGGTACAAAAACGCCAAAATGTATACAAAAAACATTTTCTGGAGAAACAGATAATTTCCAGTAATGTATGTTTTAAGTGTTTTATAGTTTGTTAGGTCCAAGAACCCAAAAACTCATGTAAATTTACCAACATAATAAAACGAAACGATATAATCATAAACGGGCGTTATGAGTGTTTTTGTTTTTCTTAGGTATCAGGTAAATACGTAAATAATATTGAGGAAAAGTACAAGTTTACCAAAAACATGTATTATGAGACTTATTCACCATTTTAAATATCAAAATGCCAAAAGGCATATAAAGATACTTATATGAAAAAAACACAACTATATTACCAAAATCTGTATTATAAATGTTTTTGAACTTCTTAGGTATCAAAATGCCAAAGTCCATGCAAAGCACACCATACTGGAAAAGAAAACAACATTACCCAAAAACTTTTCTTGTGAGTGTTTTTCAATACGCTAAAACAGATGGAAAGTATTCTTAATGGAGAAAGAGAAGAACTTCATCAAAAAAGAGTATTTTGAGCTTGTTACTTACCAGAATATTAAAATGCATTTAAAGAAATCTATATAAAGAAACAGAATAGCATTACCTCTC
This sequence comes from Scylla paramamosain, assembly GCF_035594125.1. NCBI lineage: Eukaryota > Metazoa > Arthropoda > Malacostraca > Decapoda > Portunidae > Scylla > Scylla paramamosain. The sequence goes on from NC_087151.1 coordinate 23,620,876, forward strand.
CCACCAAAAAAAAAAAAAAAAAAAAAATGAACTTATTAGGTACCAAAAACATGTGTTTTGACAGTTTTTCAGTCTATTAGGAACCATATTGGTTAAACACATGCAAATCAACTAACAAGAGAAAACTAAATAATATTACCGCAAACGTCTCTTATGAATGTTTTTAATGTTCATAGGTGGTGAAACGCTAAAACAAATAAATATTACTCTATACTGAGAAACAGAACATCACTACCTAAAACGACTGTCATGAGTCTGTTTCACCATGTTGGGTAACAAAACGCTAAAATTCATAAAAAGAAAGCAGAACATTTCCTAAAGCGTGTGTTTTAAGCGTTTTACTGTTTGATTGGTAACAAAAAGCCAAGACATATGAAAAGTAGCCAGCATAGGAAAACGAAAACATAATCATAAACGTGAATTATGAGTGTTTTTAACGTTCTAAGCTATCAGAACGCTAAAACACGTAAATAGTACTCTATATTGAGGAAGAGAACATAACCAAAAACGTGTATTATGTGCCTTATACACAATGTTAGGTACCAGAACGCCAAAATGCTTACCAAGAAAATCCATATAAAAAACCACAACCACAATATCAAACACCTGTATTATATATATATATATATATATATATATATATATATATATATATATATATATATATATATATATATATATATATATATATATATATATATATATATATATATATATATATATATATATATATATATATATATACGAGTATATATACTTTTTTTTTTTCCCTACTTTTGAGGTACCAAAATGGCAAAGTGCATAGAAAGCACACTACATTAGGAAGAAAACTATACTAAAAAAAAGTGGCTTTTGAGTGTTTTTATCTTCTCACGTTCCAAAACGGTAAAAAGCATGCAAAACACAAAATTATCGAGAAACAACAATTTCATTAAAAAGTTGATTTTGAGTGTTTTTGAGCATGTTATTAACCAAAATGCCTAGATCAATACAGAGAAAACTATATGAAGAAACAGAATAACATTACCAAAATTTTTTTTTTACCTATTGGATAGCAAAAGACCAAACTGCATTTATAGAACACAATATTGGAAAAGAAAACAGCATTACCAAAAATGTTTTTTTATGAGTTTCCCAGCTTTTTACGTACCAAAACGCTAAAATGCATGGAAAGCACCCTTAAAGAAGAAAGTTTTTTTCTTTTTTAGTTTGTTAGGTAGCAAAACGCCTAAATGCATGCAAAGCGCCTTATATAGGATAATGAAACGACATTACCAAAAACGGGTGATTTACGTTTTTTTTTTTTTTTTCAGGATATCAGACACCAAAGCACACACACACACACAAAAAAGAATAAATAAATAAATAAAGATATAAAAAAATATATTGAAAAACAAAACAATATTATTAAAATTATGTCTTTTCAGTGTTTTTAAGCTTGTTACGTACTAAGACTCTGACATGCATTCAAATTAATCTTTCTGGAGGAGCATAACAACATTATCAAAAACGCGTGTTTTGAGTATTTCTGAGTTCATTATATATTAAAATTCCTATACAAATGCAATGATGGGAAACGAAAAGATATTACCACAAACATGTCTTATGAGTGATTTTAAGGTTCTTAGACGCTAAAACGTTGAAACAAATTAATAGATATTACACAATATTAAGAAATAGAACATAGTCATCAAAAACGTTTGTTATGAGTGTGATTCACCATTTATGGTACCAAAATGATAAAAATGGATATAAACAACCCTTTCTAGAGAAACAGAACAACATTTCCAAAAACCTGTGTTTTAATCCAAATTTTGATGTTGTTTTAATGTGCGCAGTAACTTAACCTGCTCTCGCGCCCACGCTATCGAATCTTCAGAGTTTTATACTGTCTGGCTACGACTACAGAGTCACTCTCAAACTAAATTTATCTATGCTGTATTCCTCTCACCTATCTCCTCTGACAATAAGAAAATTCTTTGCCTGCTTTATTTTCGAAGAGGAGCACATTATTTCTTCCCTTTTACAGAGATCACCATTATTTGAGACCAGTGTTAACTCCAGCTTTGGCTTTCCTCTCGCTTCACTGACCATCCTGCTGAAGTAGCCTTCAATTATGCTCCATGACCTAGTGTAATTGGTGCAACATCCTACCTATATTCCTCGCCGTCCTCGAGATACGCCAGGTATTCTTGACATTTTCATTACCTCTAATCCTTCTGCTTATGCTGTTACCATCTCTTCTCATTTGGGCTCCTCCGATCACAATCTCATATCTGTATCTTGTCCTGTCGCTCCAATCCTTCTTTTGGATCACCCTAAGCGGAGGTGCCTCTGGCGTTTTGCCTCTGTTAGTTGGAAGGACCTGAGGAGGTATTTTGCTGATTTTTCTTGGAAAGACTACTGCATCCGTGTCAGAGACCCGTATCTGTGTGCCGAGTGCATAACAGAGGAGATAGTGTCTGGCATAGGGGCAGGCATACATTCCTCACTCTTTTTCTCGACCTAAACCCTCCAAACCTTTGTTTAACACAGCCTGTTCTCATACTGTATATAATTGAGAGGTGGCCCACAAAAAAGTACTTAAGCCTTCCAACACCATAATCTCATGAACTTTATATGTCTTCCCGGAAACATGCCAAGTCTGTTCTCTAAGTAGCCAAAACTTCCTTCATTAAAAGAAAGTGTCAAAATCTTTCAAGATATAACTCCCCTCGTAACTTCTGGCATCTATCTAAAAACATCTCCAATAACTTTGCTTCTTTTTTTTATCTCCTTTATTTCAAACAGATGGCACCATTGCTATCACATCTATTTCTTAAAACTGAATTCTTCGCTCAAACCTTTGCTATCCTGCCTCTCCTCCACCCTCTGACTACTTCTTTTAACCTATTAAAATTCCTCGCAATGAAGTTTTCCATGCCCTCGTTGGCCTAAAACCTCGGAAGGCTTATGAACATGATGGGGTCTCTCTTCTTCTACGAAACCGTGTCTCTGTGCTGGCACCTTGCCTAGTGAAACTCTTTCAACTCTGCCTCTCAATATCTACCTTTCCTTCTTGCTGGAAGTTTACCTACATTCAGCCTTTTCCTAAAAATGGTGGGCATTCTAATCCCTCAAACTACCGTCCTATTGCTTTAATTTCCTACCTATCTAAAGTTTTTTAATCTACCTTCAACAGGAAGATTATTAAACATATATCACTTGACAAACTTCTATCTAATCGCCAGTTTGGGTTCCGTCAAGGCCGCTCTACTGGTGATCTGGCTTTCCTTATTGAATCTCGGTCATCCTCTTTGAGAGATTTTCGTAAAACTTTTGCTGTTGCCTTATACATATTATTTTCTTTTTTTAATAGAGTCTGGCCTAAAACTTTGATTTCCAAACTACCCACCTACAGCTTCTATTCTTCTCTCTGTATCTTCATCACAAATTTCCTTTCTGACCGTTCTATTGCTCCTGTGGTAGACGGTCACTGTTCTTCTAAATCTATTAACAGAGGTGTTCCTAAGTGTACTGTCCTGTCACCCACTGTCATCCCATTACTCATCAACGATCTTCTAAACCAAATATATTATCCTATCCAATCCAACGCTGATGATACCACCCTGCATTTTTCCACTTCTTTCTATAGACGTTCAGCCCTTCCGGAAGTAAACAGTTCACGCAAGGATGCTTAACTTTCGATCTCTCTAAAATTTCTGATTAATTGTTTGCATTAATTGTTTAATGCCTTAAAAACTCAATTCCTCCACCAATCAACTCAACACAACCTTGCAGACAACTATCCTCTCTTGTATAAAGACAATCAATTGTTCATCTCTTCTACACTGAACATCTAAAAACTTCAATACTCATGTCCAGCTGAAAACGCTTCTTTGAAGTTAAGTGTTCTGAGACTTCTACGGTCCTTATCCGTCCATGCATGGAATATGCTTCACATGTTTGGGGGATTCCACTCATACGGCTATTTTAGACAGAGTGGAGTCAAAAGATTTTCGTATCAACTCCCATCTAACTGACTGGCATCAGCTTCTTTCTCACCGACGCAATGTTAAATCTTTAGCTACCCTCTACCGCTATTTTCATGCTAACTGCTCTTCTGATCTTGCTAACTACATGCCTCCCCTCCGCCTGTGGCCTCTCTGCACAAGACTTTCTTCTTTCTCTCACCCCTATTCTGTCCACCTCTCTAATGCAAGAGTTAACCAGTATTCTCAGTCATTAATTCCTTTCTCTGGTAAAGTTTGGAACTCCATGCCTGATTATGTGTTTCCACCTTCCTATAAATTGAATTCCTTCAATACACTTATCATTTAGGACACTTATGCATTTTTGACTGCCGCTTCCGAACCTGTTCAGGGACCATTGTCTCAGTGGGTTATTTTTTTTTTATTTATTTTGCATTTATTTTTTTTGTTGGTGGAGGATTTTTTTTGCCCTTCTCCTGTGTCCCTACATAAAAAAAGTGTTTTTAAGTTTCTTAGCTACCAAAACGCAAACAAAAAAAAAAATGTACAAAGTAGCCTATATAAAGAAACGAAAAGACATCCATCAAAAAAACTTGTAATATGAGTGTTTTTGATGTCCTAAGGTATCAGAAAGCTAAAACACGTTAATAGTACATTATACCAAAACGCTAAAGTGCATATAAAGAGACCTATGTGAAAGAAAAAAACTACATTATCAAAGTGCATGCAAAGCACACTATATTGGAAATGAAAACAACTTTACGAAAAACGAGGTTTTTGAGGTATCAAAACGCTAAAACGCAAGCACAACACCCTTTATGGAGAAACGGAAACACTTTATAAAAAAAAATGTATTTTTGAGTGTTTTTGAGCTTTTTACGTACACAAACACCCTTTCTGAAGAAACAAAACGACATTACCTAAAACATGTGTTTTGAGTTATTTTTATTTTATTTTATTAGGTAACAACACGTGAAAATAAATACAAAGTAGACAGTATAAGGAAACTAAATGTTATTACCACAAATGTCTCCGATGTGTGTTTTTAAGGTTCTTAGTTGCTGAAACACTAAAACACATGAATATTACTCTGTATTTTAGAAACAATATCTTTATCAAAAATTTGTATTATGAGTGTGATTCACCATGTTAAATACCAAAATGCCAAAATGCATACACGTAACCCTTTTTGAAGAAACAGAGAAATATTTCCAAAAACGTGTGCTTTAAGTATTTTTTCAGTTTCTCAGGTACCAAAATGCGGAAACACATGCAAAGTAGCCAATGTATGGAAATTAAATTATATAATCACAAAAGTGTGTTATCAGTGTTTTTGATGTTCTTATATATCAGAACGCTAAAACACGTGAATAGTACTCTATATTGGGAGAGGGATTAATATTACCCAAAAAACGTGTATTATGAGTCTTATTCACCATGTTAGATACCAAAACGCCAAAATGCATAAAAAAGAAATCTATATGAAGAACCTAAACTACTTTACCAAAAATATGTATTATAAATGGTTTTGCATTTTCCTAGGTACTAAAACGTCAAAATGCATGCAAAGCACACTATATTTGAAAAAAAAATAACATTACCGAAAAACGTGGGTTTTGATGGTTTTCAACTGTTTACGTGCCGAAACGCTAAAACGCATTCAAAACATAAAACTCATTTATGGAGAAATCGAACAACTTCATTTTAAATGTATTTTTAGTGATTTTTGAGCTTGTTAGGTAACAAAACCCCAGAATGCAAGCAAAACACTGTATATACAATAATGAGATGACAGGTCCAGAAACGTGTCATTTGCGTGTTTTTGAGCATATCAGCCACGAAAACACTAAAAAACATGGAAAACACCCGATATAAGAAAATTAAAGAATATTACCAAAATCGTGTATTTTGACGGTTATTAAGCTTGTAACATACCAAAACTCTAAAATGGAAGCAAAAATACACTTCCTGGTGAAAAAGAACATTACAAAAAAACGGATGTTTTGAGTCTGTTTGAGTTTATCAAAAACGCCAAAACACATGGAAATATGCTAATATGTGGATACAATGATAGTATTACAAATGTATTTGACAAGTGTTTTTAAGGTTCACTGGTGCTGAAACGCTAAAACATGTTAATATTACTTTATGTTTAGTAACAGAATGTAATTAACAAAAATGTGCATTATGAGTCTTATTTACCGTGTTAGGCACCAAAACGACAAAATGCATAAAAAGAAATCTATAACAAGAAACAGAACTACAATACCAATAACCTGTATTATGAATGTTAGGTACCAAAACGCCAAAGTGCATACAAAGCACACGAAATTAGAAAAGAAAACATCACCAAAAAAGTGTCTTTTTAGTGTTTTCAAACTAGTTACGTACCAAAACACTAAAACGTACGAAAAAAAATATAAATAAATAAATAAATAAATAGATAAATAAAATGGATAAAACAGAACAACTTCATCAAAAGAGTGTATTTTAAGTGTTTTTTTCGTCTTGTTAGATACCAAACCTATAAAATACATGGAAAGCATCCTATATCAGGTAATAAAACAACATTAAAGAAACCTGTCATTTTCTTGTTTTGAGCATACAAGGCACCAAATAGCTAAAACCATGGAAAACATCTCATTTGGGAAAACTGAACATTACTAACAAATCATGCATTTTAAATGTTTTTGAGCCTCTTACATACCAAAACTCTAAAATACATGTAAAGCTCCATTTCTGGAGGAACAGAACAATATTACCAAAAAACTTAGGGTTTAGGGTGTTTTCGAGTTTATTAGGTACCAAAACCGCAAATCAAATGCAAATTAGCTGATATGGGAAAATAAAGCAATATTACCACAAAATGTGTCTTATGAGTGTTTTTAAGGTTCTTAGGTGCTGAAATGCTAAAACTTATGAATATTTCCATATTGAGAAACATAACATCATTTCCAAAAAATGTATATTTTACATGTTTTTCAGTTTATTAGGTACAAAATCGCAAACTAGCCAATATAAAGAAAAGAAAGAAATTGTATAATCAGAAACATTTGTTATGATTGTTTTTGATGTTCTTAGTTATCAGAAAGCTAAAGCACATGTATTAGGCACGAAAACGTTACAAAGCATGGAAAGCATCCTATATGGGAATAGAAATCAAGAATAACAAAAAAGTAGCTTATATGTTTTTAAGCTTCTTCCATATCAAAATACTCAAACGAATGCAAAACACCCTTTATGGTCAAACGGAATAACATTACCGAAATCGTGAATTGAGTTTTATTTTTTTTTTTTTACTACTTATATAGAAAAAAGCAACTGATCAGAAGAAGCACAAAAAAAAAGTTTCCAAAAACGTGTATTGTAAATGTGTTTGAGCTCGTTAGGTACCAAAACGTCAAAATGCATGCAAACCATTCTATATGGGTAAACGAAAAGACATTATGAGAGACGTGCATAATGAGTTTTTCTGAGCTTCTTTGGTACCCAAACACAAAAACGCTTGAATATTACTCTATATATAAAAGCAGAGCAACATTAAAAAAAAAAGGTATATTTTGAGTGTTTTTTTTTCTCATTGTACTAAAACGTTAAAAACCATGCGAAGCATTCTATACAGGTAAACAATGCGGCATTACCAAAAAACGTGTCTTTTCAGTGTTTTTTGAGCTTGTTACGTATAAAAACGCCAATATGCATGCAAACAACCCTATATACAAAATAAACCGATATTATAAGAAATGTGTATCATAATTGTTTCTTAGCTTCTTTGGTACCAAAACGCTAAAACAGCAAAAAATTACCAGGTACCAAAACGCCAAATGCATGCAAAGTACCCTATAAACGGAAAGAAAAGACATTACGAGAAGCGTGTATTATGAGTGCTTTTGAACTTTTTAGGTACCAAAACTGTAAAATGCGTGAATAGCACTTTATATGGAGAAACACATTATCACCAAAAACATTTATTTTCATTTTTTTTTTTTTTTCATATTGTTAGATACCAAAACGCCAAAATCCATGCTATGCAATACATTGAGGAAACGAAATGACATTACCAGAAAAGTGTCTTTTGAGTATCTTTGAGTATGTTAGGTACGAAAATGCTTAAAATATGTAAAGCACCCTGCATTAAAATGGAAAACATAACCAAAAACGTGTTTTTTTTTTTTTTTAGCTTTTTCCGTATCGCAACACTAAACGCATGCAAAAGAGCCTTTATGAAGAAACACAATAACATCAGTAAAAATGCATGTTTCCAGTATTTTTGAGCTTATAAGGTAGGGAAACATCAAAATACGTTGATACTACTCTATATGATGAAATAAATGATATTATCAGAAACGTGTATGTATGTTTTTTTTTAATTCTTAGGCACCAAGAGTAAAAAACGCGTGAATAATATTATATATGGAGAAACAGAACACCTTTACCAAAAACATGCATTTTGAGTTTTTTTTTTTTTATTGTTTTGACAATGTTAAGAATCAAAACGTCAAAATCCAGCACTGTATATGGGGAAGCGAAACGACATTACCAGAGACATGTCTTTTTAGTGTTTTTTTTTTTTTTTTTTTTTTTTTAGCGTGTTAGGTAGCAAACACTAAAATCCATGGAAAGCACCATATATTGGAATACAAAACAATATTTCCAAAAATGTTTCTTTTCATTGATGAGAAGATTCTTACGTATCAAAATGCTAAAACGCATGTTAAAAACACTTTATGGAAAAACAGAATAACATTACGAAAAATGTTTATTTTTAGTGTTTTTGAGCTTATTAGGTACAGAAGCGTTAAAATGCATGCATAGTACCCTATATGGTGAAAAGAACGTAATTACCAGACGCGTGTATTATGAGTGTCATTGACCTTAAGGAGCTAAACTCTAAAAGGCATGAAGAGCAATCTACATATAGATTGCACAATAATGCGAAAATACATAGAAAACACCATATATTCTAATGCAAAAGAACATAAGGAAAATTAAAATTTGAGTGTTATGTGTTTATGGACTTCCTACGTAGCAAAATGCTAAAAAGCATGTAAAACACCGCTCACATATAATAGGTGTTTTTGAACTTAATAATTAAACATACATATCAAAACAATAAAATGCGTGTAAACCACTCCATATGGAGAAAAACATTGCCAAAGACTTGTGTTTTAAGTGTTTTTCACATTGCTCGGTACCAACACATCAAAATGCATACAAAGAATGTGGTTTGAATAAAATGAACAAAGTTACCAAAAACTTCTCTTGTGAGTGTGTTTGAGCACATTAGGTACTAAAACGACAAAATGCACGCAAACAAACTTATATGGGAAAAACGAAGGGGCATTAAGAGAAACGTGTATAACGAGTGTTTTTTTTTTTTTTGAGCTTCTTAGGTACCAAAAAGTTACAACACATGAATAGCTCTCTATATCGAGAAAAAGAATACCACCAAAAACATTTTTTTTGTGTGTGTGTGTGTTTTTTAGTGGTATCAAAACGTCAAAATGCTTGTAAGGCCTCCTATATGGGGAAAGGAAAAGACATTACCACAAACGTGTATTTTACGTGTTTAAGAGCGAGCTAGGGAACACGATAAAAAGCATGGAGAGTACACTCTTTGAGAAAACAAAACAGTATTACAAAAAAACGTCTCTTTTTAGTGTTTTCAAAAATGTATACAAAAAAAAAACTCTATGGAGAAACAGTATAACTTCAGAAGAAGCGTGTATTTTGAGTATTTTTAAGCTAGTTACGTACAAAAACGCCAAAATGAATGCAAGTGGGAAAACGAAAAAAAACACTAGAAACGTGTATTATGAGTTTTTTTTTTTTTTTTTTTAGCTCCTCAGGTGCTATATTGCTAAAACATATTAATGTACTTCATATCGAGAAACAGAAGAACATTAACAAAAACGTGTATTTTGAGTGTTTTTCACATTATTATGTATCAATACACAAAAAAGCATGCAAAGTTCCTTATATGGATAAAGGAAATAACATTACCAGAAACGTGTCTTCTGACTGTTTTACAGCGTTGTAGCCATCAAAACCCTAAAAAAAAAAGTAAAAAAAAAAAAATAAAAAAATAAAAAAAAACATGGAAATCACCGCATATGGGAATACAAAACATTACGAGAAAAGTGTCTTTTGAGTGTTTTTTAACTTATTACTTACCAAAACGCTAAAACTGATGCAAAAAACACTTTGTAGAGAACATAGCATAACATTACCAAAAACAAGCATATTTACTGTTTTTGAGCTTTCTACGTACAAGAACGCCAAAATGCCTGCAAAGTACCCTGAATGGGGAAATGAGAAAACATTACAAGAAACATGTATTATGATTATTTTTGGGCTTCTTAGGAACCGAAACCCTAAAACGTATAAATAGCGCTCTTATATGGAGCAAAAAAACATCACCAATAACGTGTATTTTGAAATTGTTCCATATTGTTTGGTGATATAACGCAAAAATGCATGAAAAGCAACCTATATGGGGAAAAAAATATATATTTCCAGAAAAGTTTTTTTTTTGAGTGATTATGAGTGTGTTGGGCAGCAAAAACGCTAAAAAGCATCAAAACCATCCTATATGGCAAAAGAAAACAATATTACTAAAAACGTGTCTTTTAAGTATTTTTCAGCTACTTACGTACCAAAACACTAAAACGCAGGCAAAAAAAAAAAACTTTTATGGAGAAACACAGTAACATTACAAAAAAATAAACATTTTTAGACGTTTTAAGCTTTTTAGAAACTAAAACTCGAAAACTCTGTATGGAGAATCAGAAAAACATTACCAAAAACGTGTGTTTTTGAGTGTATCTCACATTGTTAGGAAACAAAAAGCCAAAATCAGTGAAACGCACCCTATATGGAGTAAGGAAACGAGTATATGGAATATATGGAGTAAGGAAACGTTTATGAGCGTGCTGGCACCAAAACGCTGAAAAACATGGAAAGCAATGCGCATGAAAAAAAAAAACATTTTTCAAAATTGTTTCGTTTTTTTAATGTTTTTTTTTTTTGAGCTACTTACGGAAAAACGTAAAAACGCGTGCAAAACACCCTTAATGCAAAAATGGAATAAAATAACGAAAAACAAGGTTTCGAGGGTTTTTGTGCTTGTTACGTAAAAAAAAAAAAAAAAGACAAAATGCACGGAAATTACCAACTATGGGGAAACGAAAAGACATTAGTTGAAATATGTATTATAATTGTTTTTGAGCTTCATAGGTACCAAAACAATAACGATCAAAACTCTATATGGAGAAGCAGAATAACATTACCAAAAACGTTTTTTTGATCTTAGTTACTAAAACGCTAAAACGCATGAATATCTATATAGAGAAACAAAAGAGCATTACCAAAAAACGTAAACTTTGAGTGTATTTCACATTGTCAAGTACCAAAAAACTAAAATGCATGCGAAGCACCCCATATGAGGAAAGGGAACGGAATTTCCAGAAACGTGTATTTTGAGTTTTAATAAGCGTGCTAGGTATCTAAACGATGTAAAAAAAAATAAACAAATAAATAAATAGATGGAAAACACCCCATATGGGAAATAAAACAATATTCTAACCTACTTATGTACCAAAACGCTGAAAAGCATGCAAAACTTTTTATAGAGAAACATTATAACTTTACCAAATACATATATTTTCAAAAATTACAAAATGCATGAAAACCACTCTATATGGTGAAACGAGAACAAGAAACATGTATTCTGAGAGTTTTGAGCTTCTTAGTTATCAAAATGGTAAAACGCTTGAATTGCACTTTATATCGAGAAACAATAACATTACCAAAAACGTGTATTTTGAGTGTTTTCTCATTATTAGGTACCAAAACGCCAAAATGCTTGCAAAGCCGATGAAATGAAGTAACAAACATCTTTACAAAATAGTGTCTTTTGAATGCAAAAACGGAGAAACGGAGTAACAATACCAAAAACAAGTATTTTTTTTTTGTTTGTTTCAGCTTGTTACGTACAAAAACTCCAAAATGCATCCAAAATACCTTGTAAAAGGAAACGAAAAGACATTACGAGAAACGTGTATTACGGGTGTTTTTGAGCTACATAGGTATCTAAACAATGAAACCAATAGCACTCTATATGGAGAAACATAATACCATGACCAAATACGTGCATTTTGAGTATATTTCACGGGTATCAAAACCCGAAAATGCATACAAAACATCCTGTATGGGAAAAGGAAACGAGATTTTCAGAAACGTGTCTTTAGAGGGTTTTATGAGCGTTCTAGGCACCAAGACGATAAAAAAAAAATCATGGAAAGCATCGTATATGGTAAAAGAAAACAATATTACCGAAAACGTCTCTTTTTAATGTTTTTAAACTAGATATGTACCAAAACGCTGTAAACCATGTAAAAAAATCATGATGAAACAGCATAACTTTACAAAAAACGTATATTTCTAGTGTTTTTGAGCATGTTACGTAGAAAAATGTATTGAAGCTACTTATAGGGGAAAACGAAACGATATTCCAAGAAACTTATCTTTTGCGTGTTTTTATGCATGTTAGGCACCAAAACGCAAAAAAAAAAGAAAATAACGCGAAAATGCATACAAAATACCCTATATGAGTAAACGAAAACATATTACAAGAAAAGTATATGATAAGTGTTTTCTAGCTTTTTTATTACCAAACCCCTAAAACTCATGAACAGCTCTCTATATGGAGAAAAAAAAAAAACAACATTACCAGAAACTTGTATTTTGTGTGAATTCGCAATGATAGATAGATATCCAGGAACGAGTCTTTTTCGTGTTTATGAGCGTACTAGGCACCAAAACACTAAAAAGCATGAAAAGCATCCTATGTGGGAAAACAAAACAACATTACCAAAAACGTCCCCTTTCAGTGTTTTTGAGATGTTTATGTACCAGAACACTAAAATGCATGCAAAACACCTTTTATGGAAAAACTAAAAAAACATTACTCAAAGCAAATATTTTGAGTGTTTCGGATCTTTGTACATAGAAAAACGTCGAAATGCATGGAAGGTACCCTGTATGGAGAAACGAAAAGACATTACGAGAAACATGTACTGTGAGTGTTCTTGAACTTAGGTATCAAAACGCTAAAACGTATGAATAACTCTCTCTATGGAGAAAAAGAGCATTACCGAAAACGTGAATTTTAAATGTTTTTTTTTCACATTATTAGGTACAAAAACGCCAAAATGCATGTAAAACCCCCTTTATGGGAAAACGATGCGACATTGCAAAAAACAAGTCTTTTTGAGTGTTTTTCAGTCTTAGGCATAAAAAAAGCTTTAAAGCATGGAATTCATCCTATATGGGTATAGGAGGGGGCAGTAGACACCTGCCGAAAAGATAATTACTCCCAGTGAGGTCTAAAGCACTATTCAGGGGGTGCTGTGAACTTATCATTAAACCCAGCTTTGACCTCACTGAACGTTTCCCTTTGTGTCTCACAACACAAAGGGGCAGTCACAGCCTGCCCTCTAAAGACAACTCTCTTCCTCCACACAAAACTACAAGCTCCTAATAACACACACACCCTTCACTCAAAAATTTTAAAATCATCATGGCGACTCCTACACCAGCCTCGGAGTCCCCATCTGGGGAGGGTACCATAAATGTCCCTACCTTTCTGTCGACGACCCTAAGTGTCTTGACACCCCTCTCAACTTTTTCTTCATTAACTTCTGCAACATTCGCGGTCTAAAATCAAATTTTCAATTTGTAGAACACCACCTCTCCTCTTCTAAACCTCATCTTCTTTTCCTCACTGAAACTCAGGTGTCTGAGGCAACTGACAGTAGCCCCTTTTCTGTTCCCTCCTACTTTCTCTATCCTCATTTTCGATCCAAAGCTGGATGCTGCGTTTATGTGCGCAATGACTTAACCTGCTCTCGTGCCCACGCTCTTGAATCATCCGAGTTTTCCACCATCTGGCTACGACTACAGAGTCACTCTCATACTAAATTTATCTGTGCTGTATACCTCTCACCTAACTCCTCTGACTATAAGAAATTCTTTGACTACTTAACTTCCAAAGTGGAGCACATTCTTCCCTCTTGCAGAGATATCCATTCTTGGAGACTTCAGTGTTCAATTATTATTATTATTATTGTTTTCTTCTTCTTCTTATTGTTGTTGTTATTATTATTATTATTATTATTTGTATTATTATTATTATTATTATTATTATTATTATTATTATTATTATTATTATTATTATTATTATTGTTATAAAAAAAACATGGAATCTATTTTATATTGGAATACAAAACAATACTGCGAAAAACGTGTCTTTTCAGTGTTTTTGAGCTTTTTGCGTACTGAAACGCTAAATCGAATGCCAAAAAAAAAAAGAAGTTTTTGCGAAACAGAATAACATTACCAAAAACGTCTTTTTGAGATTCTTACCTACAACAAAAACGGCAAAATGCATGAAAAATACACTGTATCGGAAACGATACGATATTACAAGAAACATGTATTTCAAGTGTTTCTGAATTTCTTAGGTACCAAAACGATAAAACGCGTGAATAGCACTTTCTATTTACTAGAAAAAACAGTATTGACAAATATATCTTTTTTTATTTATTTATTTATACTTTACGTTGTTTTGTATCAAAACGACAAAATGGACGCAAAACACTCCTTATGGAAAAACAAAAGGGCATTACGAGAAACGTGTGTTTTTGAGCTATTTAACTACCAAAACTCTAAAATGTGTTAATAGTATCCAATATGGTGAAACAAAACTACATTACCAAAAACACTTATTTTGAATGATTCTTTTTTCACATTGTTAGGTACCAAAGGGACAAAATGCATTTAAAGCACTATGTATGGGGAAATTAAATGACATTACAAGAAACATTTCTTTAGATTGTTTAAGAGCTCGTTAGGCATCAAAATGCTATAATGCATGGAAAGCACTCTATATTAGAATACAAAAGCACATTACGAAAAGCGTGCCTTTTGAGTGGTTTTTGAGTTTCTTATGTATCAGATCGCTAAAATACATACTAAACATACATTTTGGAGAAAAAGAAAAACATTACCAAAAATGTGTGTTTATATGGTGAAACAAAACGACATTACCTGAAACGTGTATTATTGTTTTTGACCTTCTCAGGTACTAATATCCTAAAACGCGTAAATAACAATCCATATGTAGAAACTGATCAGCATTATCAAAAGCGTGTATTTAGGTATTTTTCACAATGTTAGGTACCAAAACGCCAAAATTCCTATATACCCCATATAAAGTGATTTCACTTTATATGGCCATATAAAGTGATTTCACTTTATATGGCGAAAGGAAACGTTAACAGAAAAGTATCTTTTTAGTGTTTTAGGCAACAAAACGCTAAAATGCTTAGAAAGCACCCTAGCAGCTGGGGGGGATGAAAAAAAAAAAAAAAAAAACTGGCAGAGACGTCTCAGAACACCTAACTTCATAGAAGCTGTTTAAGCTAGATATGAGATGTGAAGTTCCACTTCAGATTATAAGTAAAGGACAGACCGAGAATGTTCAGTGTAGAATGGGGGACAGTTAAGTGTCACTGAAGAAGAGGGGATAGTTGTCTGAAAGGTTGTGTTGAGTTGATTGGAGGAATTTAGTTTTTGAGGCATTGAACAATACCAAGTTTGTTCTGCCCGAATCAGAAATTTTAAAAAAGATCAGTAGCCAGGCGTTCTGTGGCTTCCCTGCGTGAAACGTTTACGTCCTGATTTGTTGGACGTCTATGAAAAGACGTGGAAAAGTGCAGGGTGGTATCATCAGCGTAAGAGAGGATAGGACAAGAAGTTTGGTTTAGAAGGTCATTGATGAATAATAAGGAGAGAGTGGGTGATAGGACAGAACCCTGAGGAACACCACTATTAATAGATTTAGGATAAGAACAGTCACCGTCTACCACAGCAGCAATAGAACGGTCAGAAAGGAAACTTGAGATGAAGTTACAGAGAGAAGGATAGAAGCCGTAGAAGGATAGTTTGGAAATAAAAGCTTTGTGCCAAATCCTATCAAAAGCTTTTCATATATCCAAGGCAACAGCAAGAGTTTCACCAAAATCTCTAAAAGAGGATGACCAAGATTCAGTAAAGAAAGACAGATCACCAGTAGAGCGGCCTTGACTAAACCCATACTGGCGATCAGATAGAAGGTTGTTTAAGAATCTTCCTATTCAAAAACTTTAGATAGGCAGGGAATTAAAACAATAGGACGGCAGTTTGAGTGATTAGAACGGTCACCCTTTTTAAGAACAGGCTGAATGTAGGCAAATTTCCAGCAAGAAGGAAAGGTAGATGTTGACAGACAGAGCTGATAGAGTTTGACTAGGCAAGATGCAAGCACGGAGGCACAGTTTCGGAGAACAATAGGAGGGACCCCATCAGGTCCATAGGCCTTCTAAGGCCTTATTTAGGCCAGTATGGAAAACATCATTGCGAAGAATTTCGATGTGAAGCATGAAGTAGTCAGAGGGTGGAGGAGAGGGAGGAACTAGCCATGAATCGTCCAAGGTATAGTTTTTAGCAAAGGTTTGAGCGAAGAGTTCAGCTTTAAAGATAGATGTGATAGCAGTGGTGCCCTCCGGTTGAAATAAAGGAGGGAAAGAAGAAGCAAAGTTATTGGAGATATTTTTGGCTAGATGGCAGAAGTCTCGAAGGGAGTTAGATTTTGAAAGATTTTGAAACATTTTGTTAATGAAGGAGTATTTTTGGGTACTTGGAGAACAGACTTGGCATGGTTCCGGGCAAAAATATAAAGTGCATGAGATTCTGGTGATGGAAGGCTTAAGTACCCTTAGTGGGCCACCTATCTATCATGTATAGCACGAAAACAAGCTGTGTTAAACCAAGGTTTGGAAAGTTTAGGTCGAGAAAAAGAGTGAGGAAAGTATGCCTCCATGATAGACACTATCACCTCTGTTATGCGCTCGGCACACAAAGATGGGTCTCTGACACGGAAGCAGTAGTCATTCCAAGGAAAATCAGCAAAATACCTCCTCAGGTTCCCCAACTAGCAGAGGCAAAACGCCAGAGGCACCTTCGCTTAGGGGGATCCTGAGGAGAGATTGGAGCGATAGGACAAGATACAGATATGAGATTGAGATCGGAGGAGCCCAACGGAGAAGAGAGGGTGACAGCATATGGAGAAGGATTAGAGGTGAGGAAAAGGTCAAGAATGTTAGGCGTATCTCCAAAACGGTCAGGAATACGAGTAGGGTGTTGCACCCATTGCTCTAGGTCGTGGAGGATAGCAAATTGAAGGCTAGTTCACCAGGATGGTCAGTGAAGGGAGAGGAAAGCCAAAGCTGGTGGTGAACATTGATGTCTCCAAGAATGGAGATCTCCGCAAAAGGGAAGAGAGTCAGAATATGCTTCGCTTTGGAAGTTAAGTAGTCAAAGAATTTCTTGTAGTCAGAGGAGGTAGGTGAGATTTATACAGCACAGCTGAATTTAGTTTGAGAGAGACTCTGAAGTCTTAGCCAGATGGTGGAAAACTCAGAAGATTCAAGAGCGTGGGCACGAGAGCAAGTTATGTAGTTTCGCACATAAACGCAACATCCAGCATTGAATTGAAAATGAGGATAGAGAAAGTAGGAGGGAACAGAAAAAAATGCCTACTGTCACTTGCCTCAGATACCTGATTTTCAGTGAGGAAAAGAAAATGAGGTTTAGAAGAGGAGATGTGGTGTTCTACTGATTGAAAATTAGATCTTAGACCGCGAATGTTGCAGAAGTTAATGAAGAAAAAGTTGAGGGGGGTATCAAGACACTTAGGGTCATTATCGGAAGAGCAGTCCGCCCTGGGAACATTTGTGGCTCCAAAAAACGTATATTTTCAGTGTTCTCAGCTTGTTACATACAAAAATGCAAAATTGCATGAAAAAAAATATATTTCGGAAATTAATGATATTAAAAGAAATGTTTATTATTAATGTTCTTGAGCTTCTTAAGTACCAAAAGGCTAAAACGCGTCAATAGCACTTTATATTGAGAAACAGAAAATTACCAAAAACATTTGTTTTGAGCGCATTTTACATTGTTAGATACGAAAACGGAAAAGTATATACAAAGCATCTTATAGGGGGAAACGAAAAAAAATATTACGGGAAACGTGTATTATGATTTTATATATATATATATATATATATATATATATATATATATATATATATATATATATATATATATATATATATATATATATATATATATATATATATATATATATATATATATATATATATATATATATATATATATATATATATATATATATATATATATATATATATATATATATATATATATATATATATATATATATATATATATTTTTTTTTTAGGTACCAAAACTCTAAAATGCATGAATAACACACCATCTGAAGAAAAAGAACTTTAATAAAAAACGTTTATTTTGATTTTTTTTTATTACGTTAGGTACTAAAACGCCAAAATACACGCTGTATATGGTGAAACGAGATGACATGTGTCGTTTGAATGTTTTTGAGCGTGTTAGACACCAGAACATTAAAAAAGCATGGAAACCACCCTATATGGTAACAAAACATTACCAAAAACGTTTCTTTGGAGTGTTTAGACCTTTTTACATCAAAAAATACTAAAACGCATGCAAAATATTCTAATGGAGAAACAGAATAACATTTCCAAAAATGTGTATTTTGAGTATTTTTTACTTCTTAGGAACACAAACGTCCAAATGCCTGAAAAATACCACCTATGATGAAACAAAACGATATTATCAAAAACGTGCTTTATGAGTGCTTCTTTTTAGATTCTTAGATACCAAAATGATAAAACGCGTGAATATCATTTAATATAGAGAAACAGAACATTACGAAAAACGTGCATTTTGAGAGTGTTTCACATTGTCAATAATCAAAACTCCAAAATGCATCAAAAGCTCTCTGTATGAGGTAATGAAAACCAGAAACGTGTCTTTTGAGTGTTTTTGAAAATATTTGGCACGAAAACGTTGCAAAGCATGGAAAGCATCCTATATGGGAATAGAAATCAAGAATAACAAAAACGTAGCTTATATGTTTTTAAGCTTCTTCCATACCAAAATACTCAAGCGCATGCAAAACACCCTTTATGGTCAAACTGAATAACATTACCGAAATCGTGAATTGAGTTCTTTTTTTTTTTTTTTACTACTTGCATAGAAAAACGCCTATATTGGGAAACGAAATGATATTAGCAGAAACATGTACAATGAGTATTTCTGAGCTTAGTTACCAAAACATTAAAACGTGTGAAAAAAAAAAAACTATAGGGAGATACAGAACATTACCAAAATCGTGCGTTTTGGGTGTTTTTCACTTTATTAATTAACAAAACGCCAAAATGCTTACAAAGCAACTGATCTGAAGAAGCACAAAACAAAAAAAAAAAAAGTTTCCAAAAACGAGTATTGTACGTGTGTTTGAGCTCGTTAGGTACTAAAATGTGAAAATGCATGCAAACCACTCTATATGGGTAAACGAAAAGACATTATGAGAGCCGTGCATAATGAATTTTTCTGAGCTTCTTTGGTACCCAAACACAAAAACAATGCGGCATTAGCAAAAAACGTGTCTTTTCAGTGTTTTTGAGCTTGTTACGTATAAAAACGCTAATATGCATGCAAACATCCCTTTATACAAAATAAACCGATATTATAAGAAACGTGTATTATAAATGTTTCTTAGCTTCTATGGTACCAAAACGCTAAAACAGAACAAAATTACCAGGTACCAAAACACCAAATGCATGCAAAGTACCCTATAAACGGAAAGAAAAGACATTACGAGAAGCGTGTATTATGAGTTCTTTTGAACTTTTTAGGTACCAAATCTATAAAACGCGTCAATAGCACTTTATATGGAGAAACACATCATCATCAAAAACATATATTTTCATTTTTTTTTCAAATTGCTATATATCAAAACGCCAAAATTCATGCAAAGCACTATATTGAGGAAAGAAAATGACATTACCAGAAAAGTGTCTTTTGAGTATCTTTGAGTGTGTTAGGTACGAAAATGCTTAAAAATATGTAAAGCACCCTGCATTAAAATGGAAAACAACCAAAAACGTTTTTTTTTTTTTTTTTTTTTTTCCGTATCGCAACACTAAACGCTTGCAAAAGAGCCTTTATAAGGAAACACAATAACATCAGTAAAAATGCATGTTTCCAGTATTTTGGAGCTTATTAGGTAGGGAAACATCAAAATACGTGGATATTACTCTATATGATGAAATAAATGATATTATCAGAGACGTGTATGTATGTTTTTGAGATTCTTAGGCACCAAGAGTAAAAAACGCGTGAATAATATTATATATGGAGAAACAGAACACCTTTACCAAAAACATGCATTTTGAGTTTTTTTTTTTTTTTATTGTTTTGACAATGTTAAGAATTAAAACGTCAAAATCCAGCACTGTATATGGGGAAGTGAAACGACATTAACAGAGACGTGTCTTTTTAGTGTGTGTGTGTGTGTGTGTGTGTGTGTGTGTGTTTTTTTTTTTAGCGTGTTAGGCAGCAAACACTAAAATCCATGGAATGCACCCTATATTGGAATACAAAACAATATTTCCCAAAAAGTTTCTTTTCATTGATGAGAAGCTTCTTACATATCAAAATGCTAAAACGCATGTTAAAAACACTTTATGGAAAAACAGAATAACATTACCAAAAATGTTTATTTTTAGTGTTTTTGAGCTTATTAGGTACAGAAGCGACAAAATGCATGCATAGTACCCTATATGGTGAAAAGAACGTAATTACCAGACGTGTGTATTATGAGTGTCATTGACCTTAAGGAACTAAACTCTAAAAGGCATGAAGAGCAATCTACATATAGATTGCACAAAAATGCGAAAAAAACATAGAAAACTCCATATATTCTAATGCAAAAAGAACATAAGGAAAATTAAAATTTGAGTGTTATGTGTTTATGGACTTCTTACGTAGCAAAATGCTAAAAAACATGTAAAACACCGCTCACATATAATAGATGTTTTCGAACTTAATATTTAAACATACATACCAAAACAATAAAATGTGTGTAAACCATTTCCTATGTAGTGGTTTGGGTACTTAATAAACTCGAAAACACCCTAAACACAAGTTTTTTGGTAATATTGTTCTGTTCCTCCAGAAATGGTGTTTTACATGTATTTTAGAGTTTTGGTACGTAAGAGGATCAAAAACATTTAAAATACATGATTTGTTAGTAATGTTTAGTTTTCCCAAATGAGATGTTTTCCATGCTTTTAGCTCAAAACAAGAAAATGACAGGTTTCTGGTAATGTTTATTTATTTATTTATTTATTTTATTTTTGCGTGCGTTTTAGTGTTTTGGTACGTAACCAGTTTGAAAACACTAAAAAGACACTTTTTTGGTGATGTTTTCTTTTCTAATATCGTGTGCTTTGTATGCACTTTCGCGTTTTCGTTCCTAACATTCATAATACAGGTTATTGGTATTGTAGTTCTGTTCTTATAGATTTCTTTTTATGCATTTTGTCGTTTTGGTGCCTAACACGGTAAATGAGACTCATAATGCACATTTTTGTTAATTACATTCTGTTACTAAACATAAAGTAATATTAACATGTTTTAGCGTTTCAGCACCAGTGAACCTTAAAAACACTTATCAAATACGTTTGTAATACTATCATTGTATCCACATATTAGCATATTTCCATGTGTTTTGGCGTTTTGATAAACTCAAACAGACTCAAAACATCCGTTTTCTTGTAATGTTCTTTTTCACCAGGAAGTGTATTTTTGCTTCCATTTTAGAGTTTTGGTATGTTACAAGCTTAATAACCGTTAAAATACACGATTTTGTTAATATTCTTTAATTTTCTTATATCGGGTGTTTTCCATCCTTTTTAGTGTTTTCGTGGCTGATATGCTCAAAAACACGCAAATGACACGTTTCTGGACCTGTCATCTCATTATTGTATATAGAGTGTTTTGCTTGCATTCTGGGGTTTTGTTACCTAACAAGCTCAAAAATCACTAAAAATACATTTAAAATGAATTTGTTCGATTTCTCCATAAATGAGTCTTATGTTTTGAATGCGTTTTAGCGTTTCGGCACGTAAACAGCTGAAAAACATCAAAACCCACGTTTTTCGGTAATATTATTTTATTTTCAAATATAGTGTGCTTTGCATGCATTTTAACGTTTTAGTACCTAGCAAATTCAAAAACATTTATAATACATATTTTTACTAGGCGGAAGACATATGACGCTCATTAAAGATGTGGAGAAGCTGCACCAGAAATTGTCGAGTAGCTCTCCCACCCCAGAGGGTCATCAGTTTTGCAAAATATGTTTCAGCTCAGTTCCCAAGTCTGTCAGTTTGAGCGATTACGAGTGCCATTGCGACTTCACTCAAACTCTTCTTTTTCCAGGTGATGCTGAAAAAGTAAAATTCAAAAATTTTGCCTACACCTATCAGCCTGCCTACTTAGCATTTTTTTTATTTTGAAACTATGATAAAACCTAAGGAGAATAGGAGGGTGACAGCTGAACATGAGCCAATTGGATACTCGTATCTCATCATCTATAGGCATTAAGATGCCGTGGAAAAGAGAAGTTATTTCGGAGAAGATCCCGTGAATAATTTCATTGATAGTCTATCCGAAGCTTGCCGAATCATCAAGGAAAGTGTAGTTAGCTATAAAATTAGCATGTCTGCAGAAGATGAAGTCCACTTCTAACGTCAGCGCCACTGCGAACTCTGCCGTCAACCCTTTAAAGTGAAAACCCCAACTCATAAACATGACGACCACTCATTACCACAAAATAATTAAAAGGGGGCATTGTGCGCACGATGCAACCTCCAGTGTCGTGTCATGAGGAAATATCTCATTTCTCTGGCGCATAATATGAGCTTTGACGTCTCCTTAATCATAAAAGACCTTCAGTTGCCAGAGTCACACTTGGACATCCTTGCCAAGTCAGAATCGCATTTCTTGAAAGTAAGGATTAAGGAATTGCAGTTTCAGGACATGCTTTCCATTATGAATGCCGGCCTCAGTCATCTCGCTCAGAGTCACATGCAGGCGGGCTATGACACGCGTTACCCCCAGAAGATGCTAAATTACCTCCCCGAGGATGTAAGACGTGTAATTTGGACTCAAAAACAGTTTCTTTGTTATGAGTACATCACTGACTTTGCCCGCTTAGAAGATCAGCAATTGCCACCCCGCGAAGCATTTTATGACACGCTCAAGGAGAAGGCTCTGTCACCTGGAGAATATGAACACGCTGAAAGCGTGTGGAGTATGGCATCCTGTCACACTTTAGGTAATTACATAAAACTGTATTGTGAGATTGATGTGGGGTTATTAGCCGACACATATCTCAAATATAGATCATACCTGCATGAATTTTATGGACTGGACGTGGCACATTATGTGTCACTGTCTTCTTATGCTTATGACGCTTTTTTTAAAGTCGAAAGGCGTTCAATTTGATCCGCCTTACAATCCTAACATGTATCACCGGATCAAAAGAAATGTACGAGGAGGCTTTGTAACTTATGTCAGACCACACCTGCAGTCAAACCACGAACCCAACGGTGGACCCGGCACCTATGTGTTCTATCTGGACTATATTTCATTATATGCAACCGTTATGTGTTCCCCCCTGCCTATGGGCAACATCAAAAAACTTTCTCAGTCAGAGATGGATGATTTTTTTGAAGTTGGCATCCAGAATCACGTGACAGATGGTGACATCGGTTACTGGCTGCATTTGGACGCCTGCGATGTTTCCCCCGACGTGGCACGGGTCATGGACGAGTTCTCTCTGTGCCTCGAACACATGACTATTACAGAAGATGACATCTTTCCATACAGTAAAAGACTGTTAGAAGCTGAGGGTCGTAAGCTGGAGAGAAAAAATCGTAAACTCGTGGCAAGTCATAAGGGGCTGAAAGATCATGTCATCAGTCAGGATGCAACTTTTACTCTCACTTGGACTGCAAAATATAATGTGTCCATGCTATATATAGCTTTAGACAGGCTCCATACCTGAAACCTTTCATAGAAAGGAACGTTACTCAGCATAAAAATGAGACGTGCACCATTAAAAATCGCATTTGCAAACTGATGTCAAACGCAGTTTATGGCAGATCCATGTCATCTGAAGTGAATTATGGCCTCTAACAGAAATTAATGACAAAAAGAAAGTCTCTCCTGAAGTATGCAAGAAATCCATCCTTTAAAAGGGTACACCAATTAAGCGAGGACCGAGTCATATGCGTCAACAGTAAGAATACGATTAAAATCAGTCAGCCAAATTACTTGGAATACCATATTTTAGAAGTGGCAAAGAAGTACATGTACAACTTTTGGTATCGTGTCATCAAAGCCAATTATGGGGAGAGAGCTAAATTAGCTTGTGAAGATACTGACAGTTTCAAATTCAGTCTACACATACTTAAAAACTTAAAAGATGAACCATGGACCATGGACCCATGGCAAATTTTTTCGACACCAGTAACTTTGCTTCAGATCACATGTGTTTTAATGGGGAGCGGAAGGGTCAACTGGGCTTGCGTAAATCTAAAACTGGATCCACGCTCATCAAAGAGGCAATCATATTAAAACCAAAGATGTATTTGCTGCTGTTGGAAGATGACAAGCAAGTATCTCGAGGTAAAGGCATTCCAACTCACCATCAGCAAAATATATTGCATCAGCAGTATAGGGAAACACTTAATAATGTCGCATGTGGGATGGTGGATTCCTATAATATCAGGAATGTGAAAGGGTAAATTTGTACCACTCACATGCGAAAACTTACATTGTCACATTTTGACGACAAACGCTTTCACGTATTACCACCCCAACAATGATCAGCGGGAAAGAGATGTGGAGAATGATATGGATGAGGAGGTGGCAGAGGATGTGGAGTAGGAGGAGGAGGAGGAGGAGGAGGAGGAGGGGGAGGGGGAGGATGGGATAATGAGTGGACTGTGGCGTGATCGGGAGAGACTTTCCACGGCATTAATCACATCATAATTAAGGGGTGGAGAGAGACCGCGTTGGCTAGCAGCTGCCATTCATGTAATGTAAGAACATTTGTATTAACCACGTGGTTAAAGAGGGGGATGAGGGGAATTGTTCATGTAATGTAAGAACATTTGTACTGTCCACGTGGGATAAGGAGGAGGAAGAGAAAGAGGAGGAAGAGGAGGAGAAGGAGGTAATGTAAGAACATTTGTACTTAGGTTAAGGAGAGGGAAGAGGAGGTTGAGGAAGAAGCGTGAGTCGGGAGAGATCCACGCCATAATTAGAGGGCAGGGATGAGGATGCAGCTGGGGAGGCTAGTTATGCTGTTACCTACATGACCATGTAAATAAAGGTTAAGCAATAAATGCTGTAAACATATCGAAGCGTCTTTTAGTGACCCTCTGAACTTAACATGGACAAGAGATTTAGCAAAGAGATGCTGATTCTCTTCAGATATCCTACACGCATAATTATCGCAGGTTATACAAATTCCGGCAAAACACACCTCTGCAATAAAATTATAGAGAAATATCAGCATGGATTTAACAGAATTATTATTTGTGGCGTCTCATTGCATTCGCTGCAGCAGAATTCTCCTTTTCAAGATAAGGTCAAAGTGCATGAGAAAATTATTGATCCCGTGATAGATGATGACAATCTATATGCCGATCCGCAAACGCACACGCTTTTGATATCTGATGACAATTTCCTCATGGCTGGCAATTCTCAAACGATAGCAGAGGCCTTTACCAAAGGGAGACATAAACATTTGTCAGTTATAATGATAGCGCAGAATGTCTTTTTCCCCGGAAAGTATGCTAGAACGATAACTTTAAATGCCTCGCATTACATTCTTATGAAAAACAGAGATATATATCAAATCGAATGTCTGGGCAGGCAACTTTATGGAAAGGAGCACGCCAAACACTTTGTGGAAATTTATAAAAATGTCGTGCTTAGACGAGATCACGGTTATTTGTGGTGCGATTCATCCCCGAATGTATCCAAAGAAATTCAACTGCGCACAAATATTGTGGATGAACCGCAACGTGAGAAAGTCTATCTGCTATGAACGCAGTTTTGGACGAAATTTACCGGGATATGACGAATCCTGCGGCTTTAGGAGGTGTGCAAGCACTCTACAGACAGGGGAAGAAAAGCGATAAGAATCTAACACTCCGCGATGTGAGGGCATTTTGCAGGGTGTCTGCACTTATACGCCTCACAAGCCGACACTGAAACGTTTTCCGCAATGAAAAATTCTCGCTCCTAAACCGTCCGTCATTTTAACTTGTGATTTGGCAGATTTTACAAAGCTGCACAGACACAGTGGCGGCATTCGATATATCATGTTTTGCCTGGACATTTCCAGCATGTACTTGAAAGTAGCAACGCTGACAAGTAAATCTGGACGTGTAGCCTGCAGGCGCTGAAAAAAAAATTTAGAGTCAGGAAGTATTACAGGCGTGTCGCGTCTTTTTTTTTTTTTACCGATCAGGGATCTGAATTTTATAATCAAGCAGTGAAAAAATATCTAACTTTGAAAGGTTTCCAGCAGGTACTTGAAACTAGCAACGCTGACAAGTAAATCTGGACGTAGTAGCCTGCAGGCGCTGAAAAAAATTTTAGAGTCAGGAAGTATTACAGGCGTGTCGCGTCTTTTTTTTTTTTTACCGATCAGGGATCTGAATTTTATAATCAAGCAGTGAAAAAATATCTAACTTTGAAAGGTATTCCAATTACTCGCGCGAAACAAAGGCAAGTTTGGCAGAAAGGGTCATCCGAACCATAAAGGCGAAAATAAATAAATATTTCACACATAACAATACACTGATGTATATTAACGTCTTGCCCACCCTAATAAACACGTACAATCACACCCCACGCCGCGGTTTGGGTGATAACCCAAACCACCTCCACCACCTGCCACAAGTCAGGAGGCAATTTAAACAAATGTATATAAATTGGCCAGGAGGAGAGAAAGTATCTGTATTTGACGAGTCTGGGCAACTCCGAGCTCTACCCCCATAACCAGCCCCATCGCTTTGAAAATAGAATCACTTTCCCCATCCATCTTGATCCAAATAAGGAATATGAAGTAGGTCTGATAAACTGCTTTTATCCAGAACAGTTCTTGGGTCTAGTGGCGGGTGATTATACTTGCAGGATTGATATTTGGGCCATAACCCACACCGATGAAACACGCATGTATAAACTCCATACATATACACCTCGAACGAGCATGGAGGTGGGCGATACTGGGTATATGGTTGACGTCATTAATATCGAATTGGCCGCAGAATTAAAAAGCAATATGAAGACTGAGTATGACCGGTATTTTGAGGGTGATCAATTTTTTAAGTATAATGAAAAAATGTGAAGGGTGGAGCACGTCCTTCAGAATGCCCCACAGTGCGAGAACAATGGCCATTTCTGCTACTTGACTGCAAAATTTGGATCCAGGATGGCTCACATCTTGGGCTTTGATTAGTATGCCAAGTATAATTTATACAGTCCATATGCCGAAAACGACTCTCCCTTCATTCCCGCCCCTTTCCTGCCTCGAATGGATGGGGGGATAAATTTCGCACTATTTTACACGGACTGTGTGTCACCGACGATATATGGTGGTCAGAATGTCAACTTATTAGAAGTCATTAGTATGAAATCCGCTGGCGGTAAAGATTTCCATCAGACTGCATATAAATCGCTCAGTAAAACTATTATCGATTTGATTGCGATTCAACTCGCGGATCAAGTTGGCCGAACCATTCACTTTGGGAGGGGTAAATCAATTACACTCTTACTGTTTATCAGACAGAAATAAAAAGCCGGTGATTATGTTCGGTGTCTTATTCGTGACATGGCGGTCATCATGACGAGAGCGTTCACACCTCCCACTTGAGTGGAATATTACTTGCTTTTTACGCAAAGCAAAGGCGGGGGGGTTAGACGACATCCAGGTTTTTATTCCACCCCATTCAAGAAGAGGTGGTGGCTTTTTTTCCGTTTTGAGCGGCTTTGCTAAAAGAGCAATTCCCTTTCTCATGCATACTGTGGAAAAGGTTTATTAACAGATGTTTTAGAGGGGAAACAACTTCGCAAATCATTAAGAAATAGATGCGTCGCCGCCGTGAAGGGTGTGGGTGAAAGGATAGTTCGAGGTGGATGAGTAATGAAATAGAGGAAAGTAGGAGTCAGAGAAAAGAAAAAAAGAGAAAACAGCCAACCAGGCAACTGAAAAGAAAGACATGCTATAAAGCAGATATCTTCAATATTTAGCTTAGTCACGAAGATGACTCATTACAGGCTGGATGTGCAGGGTGGAGTGACCTCCACCCCCTGAGCAATTATCTGACGGCTGTGAGTGAGAACTTCCCGCAGGTGAATCGCCTGCATACCATTGAATCGTCAGTCGCTGCGAGAAGAAAGTTGAACGCATTACCCGTTAATTTAGACGCTAATGCTAATAATCATGCGAAGATTAACCACCCTAACATTGAATTTAGACTGCCTGGCATTCCAGGACAATTTTTGGATCTATCAACACGGTCTCTAGAATTGCGAGTTAACATAGCGAAGGCAGATGGCGCGCCACTAGACGACGACGATCACATCGCTTTTAGTAATGGCTTGAATAATACGATGTTTAACGAACAGCTTGTGGAGTCATCCTCTTTGTTCAACTATCACTCCTTCATTAAAATAATTACAACAATCCCTCAGGATAAAATTGACTCTATTGGTTGCGTCTCCTTCTACCACCGCGATTATGATGGATCAAAAGGCACAATTAATAAATTCACGGGGGGGAATAAAGATGAGAAACAAATGATAAATGATTGTAAAACGCACGGCCTTTCAATGACTTCGCCTTTGTTTTCGAATATATGAAGTCTGGACGCTTACCTGCTTGACTCTGTCGATGTGAGAATTCAATTAGAATTTGCTAACAAAACATGGATTCTTAATTCACACCAAGACGCCAGCAGTTTCAAATTTAAGCTCGAGATGGCTAAGTTATGGGATGACAACATCACGCTGCATCCACCCGCTTTAGAATCGTTAAATAACTCCTTGACTCTAAATCCAATGCAATACACTTTCAATAGGACACTCAGTAAGACGTATGTGACAAACGCCAATCAAACATCTTTGATTACCGAATTACCTTATACGCAAATCATACCTCAAAATTTGACCATGGTAATAGTTGATATGGACAGCTTACAAGGCATAATTGATAAGAACGGTTTATATTTTCATCACGCTGATCTGTCACATGTACATATCACTGTGAATGGGGAGACCATTTATAAAGTTCGCAGCTCTTTCCCGCATCACGTGTCAAAATTATTTTACACGACCCTTGAGTCACTAGGATTGGACACTCGTAATTCCCTAGCATTTGATGCTTTTAAAAAAAGTCGGACAGTATGTTTCCTAAACTTTGTGACAGAGGACGTGTACAATGTGCAATGTGCATGGATGTGCACAATGCCATCCCTCTGGATAAAGTAGGGAATCTAAGAATTAATCTGTCTTTTGCTAAGGAACGTAATCATAACCGCATCATGTTTTTCCGCCGACACTACCGGTGTCATAGAAATTGATCATTATCGTCACGTTCACTGCATTGTCCACGCTTAAGGTGTCATGAATGCACGTGAAATACAAGCTGGTCTAGCAGGCATCTTGGGCAGTTGAGTTTATTTTTTAGGCTGTCACAACCAACGCCGTGTGACAGAGCTAATAAATCTTGCCAGAAAACAGGAGAAGCCATGCGTTTTCATTCTAAATACATTGAGTGATTATTGTTGACTGGATTATTGTTTATCTTAATTTTCAAAGTCAGACCATAGGCTATTACGATAGCTGTAACTTACATCCCAAATACAATTCCGCCGTCTTACATCATTTCATGCAAACTTGTCCACATATGAAAATTAGCACATTAAATTATCGACTTCAGGGGTTGAATTCCCTCGTGTGCGGCATTTATTGCATGTTCTTTTGCCTTATACTGAGTTGGCATACATTAAAACGTGCAATGTGCATTATTCACACCACCTTCAAAAAGCTGACGGGTAAATGCTGATGGATAAGTGTCACTTCGCCATCGCCTCTCAACCCAGTTGGACGTCGAGGACCCATCACCAAGTATGGAGCAAGCTGACAAGCATTTCATCTTGAGAACCTTGGGTAAGTATACCATTGCCTTGCATGCCATCACGCACCTTCGCCATTGTAAATTACATGAATAAGAAGAGGAGGGGAGAAAAACAAACTTTTCCATTGTTCTCATCTTTTTTTTTTTTCTGTTACAGAACGTATCTCTTTCCGCTTTGATATCTACCTGGGTGATGTTGGGGGTAAGAAGCTGATTCCTAGATTTATTAAAACTACGCCCCGTCATTGACAGCGATGATGATGATCTCTTTGCCTTCATTTTGCAAATGTTTTGAATGAATGAGATGTATTTGTCCTAAACAAATAAAATGCCCCATCGACTCTGCATAACCTTTCTAATAATAATGATGATAATAATAATAATAATAATAATAATAATAATAAGGTGAACATCCATCATAAGTACTACGTCGGCAAAATCGCCCACACCACGGGCGAAATCAGGCCACGGGCGGTCAGTGAAAGTGAAGGTGACAGCCTCAGTCCCCGCCGTCACAGATGCTTCGTCCAAGGTAAAGGGATCGCAGGTAACGGAACCACGTGGGTAGTCACGACGACCTTGGCTATCTGGAAGAGGCAGGACATTGGAATGTACTGAGATGTCAGAGGGAACACGTGATGGCAAGACTTGCCACCCAGGCCGTCCAGGACCCGCGTGTGCGACTAGCGCATGGCAGCTGCGTGGTGGCGTTGCCACCCACTTTCCTGATGCGTTCAGACCTCCCCCACCCTCTTCCCTTCCGTCAACCTTGACCATTGAGTGGTGGAGACATTGGAATGTACTGAGATATCGGAGGGAACATGTGATGGCAAGACTCAAACCACCCTGGCTGTCCAGGATCCATGCGAGTGAAAGGGAGGCCTCCATGGCAATGTCGTCAGGAGTCTCCCAGACCACGCGTGCGATGGCGACCCTAACGTGTATCTGTCAGTGATCCCAGCTGCCTGCCGTGCCTGATGCGTTCAGTCCCCCCACCCCCTTCCCATTCAATTATTTCCCACCCACCATCATTGATTGATTTAGTCATTCCATAGCCACTGAAGGATAAGGACACACGCCCCCACCTCTCCCGTCAGCGCCGCCATCGCCTTCCCGCCCCCCCCCCCTTAACATGGGCCCTGGTGACGTCGTCGTGAATGATCCGCTCCTCCTCCCCGCGTTAATTTACAGCCAGGGTCGCCATTCTGAAATGGATTGCCACTGAGGCCTCCGGAAAATTGTCATGGGAGTCGCCCATCCTAATTTGGCATTGCCATGGGAGTCCCCATTCCATGGAGACTCCCATGGCATGCCAATTTAGGATGGGCAACTCCCATGGCAATTTCCCTACTACTTACTTTTTAGCGTTTTGATACATGAGAAGCTCAAAAACACAAAACACCCAAAAATACACATTTTTTGTATTGTTCTTTTGTATCCCAGTATAGGGTGCTTTCTATGTAATTTAGCGTTTTTAGTGCCTAAAACACTAAAAACAGATGAAGTGCTATATACATATGAAGTGCTATTCACGCATTTTTAGCATTTTGTTACCTGAGAATGTCAAAAACACTTTTAATCCACGTTTCCGGTAATATTACTTTGTTTCACCACATAAGGTTCTTTAAATGCATTTTCCTGTTTATGTACCTAACAAACTCAAAAACACTGGAAATGCATACTTTTGGTAATGTTATTTTGTTTCTACAGAAAGGGTGTTTTCCATGCGTTTAAGTGTTTTGGTACATACAAAACTCAAAAACACTCCAAAGACACACTTTTCTTTATGTTTTTTGAGTGCTTTCCATGCATTTTAGCATTTTGGTGCCTAATAGCTTAAAAAAGACTCAAAAGACATGTTTCAGGTATTGTCATTTTGTTTCCCCATATAGAATGCTTTGCATACATTTCGTTGCTTTGGTACATAACAATGTGAAAAGCACTCAAAATAAACGTTTTTCGTAATGTCGTTTTCTTCCTTCATATAAAGTGCTATTGACGCATTTTAGACTTTTGGTACTTAAGAAGCTCAAAAAACACTCACAATACATGTTCCTCATCATGTTCTTTCATTTCCCCGTATAGAGTGTTTTGCATTCATTTTGGCGTTTTGGTACATAACAATGTAAAAAACCCTCAAAACAGACGTTTTTGCAATGTTGTTCTGTTTCTCCATATAAAGTGTTTACACGTGTTTTAACGCTTTGTTACCTATGATGTTAAAAAACACACGTTTCTTGCGACATCGTTTCCTTTTCAATATAGGATACTTTACATGCATTTTATCGTATTTTTTTACGTAAGGAGCTCAAAACACTGAACATACACTTTTTTTTTTTGTAAAGTTATTCTGTTTCTTCTTAATGGGAGTTTTGCATGTGTGTTAGCGTTTTGGTACATAAGAGCTCAAAAAATTAAAAAGGCACGGTTTTTGGTAATGTTTTGTCTTCCAATATACAAAGCTTTCCATCATTTTAGTGTTCTGATGCCTAAAACGCAGTAAATTAGTGAAAAAAGCACCTTTCAGGTAATCTTGTTTCTATTGTGTATAAAAAGAGCTTTGCATACATTATGGTATTTTGGTACCTAACACTAAAAAAACACTCAAAACACAAGTTTATATATATATATATATATATATATATATATATATATATATATATATATATATATATATATATATATATATATATATATATATATATATATATATATATATATATATATATATATATATATATATATATATATATATATATATATATATATATATATATATATATATATATATATATATATATATATATATATATATATATATATATATATATATATATATATATATATATATATATATATATATATATATATATATATATATATATATATATATATATATATATATATATATATATATATATATATATATATATATATATATATATATGCTTTTTAGCGTTTTCTTACCTAAGAAGATCAAAAACACTCATAATATGCGGATCTTGCATTTTGTCGTTTTTGTACGCAAAAATACATTAACAATCACATTATTTGTTTTTGGTAATATTATTGTTTCTTGAGAAAGGGTGTTTTGCATGCGTTTTAGCGTTTTGGTACGCAAGTAGCTCAAAAACATTGAAAAGAGATTTCTTTGGTTATGTTGTTTTGTTTTCTCATATAGAGTGATTTTCATGCGATTTGGTGCCTAACACGTTAATAAACACATTTCTCGTTTTTTTTTTTTTTTTCACCAAAACGCTAAAATGCATGGAAATCACTGTATATGGGAATACCAAACATCATTACAAAACACGTATATATTGAGTTTTTCAGCTCCTCCTTATTATTTATAAAATAAAGGTAACATAAAAATATTTTATAAAATAAAAAAAATAAATAAAAAAAACACTCAAACCTAACTTAACTTAATCTAACCTAAACTAACCTATCCTAACCTAACCTAACCTAACCTAAACCTAGCCTAATCTAACCTAACCTATTGTTGTTCTGTTTCTACATATAGAATGCTATTCAAGTTTTTTATCGTTTTGTTACCTAAGAAGGTTAATAACACTGATAAAATAAGTTTCCAGCGATACCGTTTTGTTTCATCATATCGGGTACTTTACATGTATTTTGCCGTTTCTGTACTTAATAAGCTAAAAAACACATTTTTTGTTATGTTATTCTGTTTTTCCATAAAGGGTGTTTTGCATGCGTTTTAGCGTTTTGGTAAGTGAGAAGCTCAGAAACACTCAAAAGACATTTTTTTTTTTTACATGTTTTGTATTCTAATATGGTGTACTTTTCATGCATTTTAGTGCTTTGGTGCCTAACATGCACAAAAACACTTAAGGGGTAAGTTTCTTGGTATGTTGCTTCTTTTCCACATACGAGGGGCTTTGCATGCATTTAGGCGTTCTGGTACCTAACAATGTGAAAAAGCCTCAAATTACACGTTTTGGGTAATGTTCTGTTTCTCCATATAGAGAGCTTTTCATGCGTTTTCGAGGTTTGATAGCTAAGAAACTCAAAAAAACACTCATAATATACTTTTCTTTTCGTTTACTGATAAAGGGTAGAGTGCATTTCAGCTTTTTTTTCTTTTTTACGTAACAAGCACAAAAACATTCAAAATACTTGTTTTGATAATGTTATTCTGTTTCTCCACAAAAGGGTGTTTTCCATGCATTTTAGCGCTTTGCTACGTAAAAAGCTGAAAATACTGAAAAGACGATTTTTTTTTTCTATTCCCATATAAGATGGTTTGATTTTCTTTTTTTTTTAGCGTTTCGGTATTTAAAACAATAATAAACACTCAAAAGACACGTTTCTGGAAATCTCGTTTCATTTGCCTTCATTTTTGCGCTTTGGTACCTAATAATATGAAATACACTCAAATTACACGTTTTTGGTAATGTTCTGTTTCTCCATATTGAGTGCTATTAATGCGTTTAGCGTTTTGTTACCTATGAAGCTCAAAATTACTCATAATAAACATTTATAGTAATGTCTTTTGTTTTCCCGATAAAGAGTACTTTGTATGCATTTTGGCGTTTTTATACGTAAAAAGTTCAAAATACCTATTTTTTTCGTATATATTATTGTCTTTCTCCATAACAGGAGTTTTTTTTTTTTCATGTGTTTTAGCGTCTTGGTAAGTAAGCAGCTGAAAACACTGAAAAGAGACTTTTTTTGGTAATGTTTGTTTATTCATTTATTTATTTATTTTCGTATAGTATGCTTTCCATGCTTTTTTTTTTTTTTTAGCGTTTTGACGCCTAGCACGCTCATAAATACTAAAAAGACACTTTTCTGTAAATCTCGTTTCCTTTCCCCCATATAGGGTGCTTTGCGTGCATTTAGCGGTTTTGGTACCTAAGAAACTGAAATATATAATATAATATATAATATATATTATATAATATAGTAGATAATATAATATATAATATATAATAATGTTATATTTATCCATATAGAGTGCTATTCATGCGTTTTAGCGTTTTAATACCTAAGAATCTCAAAAACACACAAAATATTTGTTTTTGGTAATGTTATTTTCTTTCTTCATAACGTGTGTTTTGCATTTATCCTAGCGTTTCAATACTTAAGTAGCTCAAAGACATAGAAAAGACACGCTTTTTTTGTAAAGTTATTTTATTCCTATATAGGGTACTTTCCATGCGTTTTAGCGTTTCGGTACCTAACACGCTCATAAATACCCAAAACACTTACCTGGAAATGTCGTTTCTTTTCCCTATATAGGGTACTCTGCATGAATGTTTTGCGTTTTCGTACCTAGCAATGTGAAATAATCTGAAAATACACATTTTTGGTAATGTTTTTTTTTTTTTCTGTTTCTCCATATAGAGTGCTATTCATGCGTTTTAGGAATTTGGTACCTAAGAACCTCAAAAAAACTCATATTACACTTCTATTTAAGTCTTTTTATTTACGTATAGGGTATTGTAATGCATGCATCTTGGGATTTTTTCTACGTACCAAGTAGAAAAAAAGTCTAAATTTTTGTTTCTGGTAATATTACTTGTCTTCTCCATTAAAAAAAGTGTTTTTGTTCAGTTTCTCTCTGTAGTTTTTTTTTTTTTTTGGCATCCGTTTACCGTTTTCGAACGTAGGAAGCTGAAAAAATACAAAAATACAAAAAACGAGTCTTTTACACGTTTTTTTTTTCTTTTTCCCATATAGGGTGCTTTCCATGTTTTTTTTTTTTTTTAGTGTTTTGGTGCCTAACACATAATAAACACTTAAAAACTATGTTTCTGGAAATGTCGTTTGCATTTTAGGCGTTTTGATACCATTCAATACATTCAAGATACAAAATCTTGTATCTTAAAATACATTCAAGATACAAAGTTTTTTGTATTTTTGTTATGTATCTCAATATAGAGTGCTCTTATTGGGTTTTAGCTGTTTCGGTAACTAAGAAGCTCAAAAACACTCAAAATACACGTTTCTCAATTTAATTTACTTTTCCCATGTAAGATATTTTCCATACATTTTGGTGTCTTTTTTCATAGCAAGCTGAAAAACCCTCAAAATATTTGTTTTGATAATTTGATTCTGTTTCTCAATGTAGGGTGTTTTTTATGTTTTTTTTTTTTTTTTTTTGTACACAAGAAGCTAAAAACAATCAATCGTTTTTGGTAATTTTGTGTTCATTTCCCATATAGGGTGCTTTCCATGCTTATTTTGCGTTTTGGTGCCTAACATGCACAAAAACACTGAAAACATATGTTTTTTGGAATGTCGTTTCGTTTCCCCATAAAGGAGGCTTTTTATGCAATTTGCCGTTTTGATACCTAACAATGTGAAGAAAACTCAAAGTTTTTCCTATTTTTCTTTTTTTTCTCCATATAGAGTGGTATTGACCTGTTTTTGCGTTTAGTACCAAAAAAGATAAAACAAAAAAAAAAAAAAACACTTATAATTCACGTTTTTCGTAATGTCTTTTCGTTTCACCATATAGGGTTCTTTAATTGCATGTTGTCGTTTTCTACGTAACAGTTAAAAACAAAAAAATAAAAGAGTTATCTTTAATAATGTTATTCTATACCACCATAAAGTTTGTTCTGGATATTTTTTAACGTTTTGGTACGTAAGAAGTTGAAAAACACTCAAAGCATACGTTTTTCGTAATATTTTATTTTTTTTTTCATATAAGGTGAATTCCATTCTTTTTAGCGTTTTAGTAGCTAACACGCTCAAAAACACTCAAAACAGATTTCTGGTAAAGTCGTTTTGTTTCCACATATAGGATGCTTTGTGTGAATTTTGGCATTTTTGTACCTAATAATGTGAAAAACACTTAAAATACACGTTTTTGGTAATTTTTTTTTCACATACCACGTGCTATTCATGCGTATGAACGTTTTGGTATCTAAGAAACTCAAAGATACTTAAAATACACACCTCTGGCAATGTCCTTTCTTTTGCATATATATGTTTTTTTTTTTTTAATGCATTTTGGCGTTTTTGTATGTAACAAGCTGAAAAACACTTAAAAGACTTCTTTTTGATAATGTTAATCTCTTTTTCCACAAAGGGTGTTTTGCATGCGTTTTAGCGTTTTGGTAAGCAAGAAATTGAAAAACACTCAAAACACTCAAATGTAATGTTGTTTTGTTTTCCCATATAAGGAGCTTTCCTTGCTTCTTATCGTTTTCGTGCCTTACACGCTCATAAACACTGAAAAGATTTTTTTTTTATTTCGTTTCCTTACCCTATATAGGGTGGTTCGCATGGATTTTGCGTTTTGGAATTTAATAATGTGAAAAACAGTCAAAATACAGGTCTTCGGTAATGTTCTGTCTTTCCACATAGAGTGCTATTCATGCGTTTTTTAAGTTTTCGTACCTAATATATGGTGCTTCCTATGTATTTTAGCCTTTTGGGGCGTAAAAAAAAAAAAAAAAAAAATTAATTAATTAAATTAAAAGACACTTTCTAGTAAAGTAGTTTCGCTTCGCTATATGCTTTTTGGCGTTTTGGTACCTAACATTGTGAAAATACTCGAAATACAAATTTTTGGTAATGTTTTTCACTACATATAGAATGCTATTCATACCCTTTAAAGTTTTGGTACCTAAGAAGCTCAAATACACTTAAAATGTTCAATTCTCGTAATGTCTTTTCGTTTCCCCATATTGGGTACCTTCCATGCATTTTTGCGTTTTTGTACGAAAGAAGCTGAAAACACTCATAATACTTGTTTTTGGTAAAGTTATTTTCTTTCTCCTTAAAGTATGTTTTTTGCAAGAATGTTAGCGTTTTAGTAAGGAAGTAGGTCAAAAAACGTGTTTTGTAAATTTCTTTGTTTCCCATATAGAGAGTTTTCCTTGCCTTAGAGCGTTTTGGTGCCTAACACGTTTATAAACACTCAAAATATAAGGTACTTTGCATGCATTTTGGCGTTTTGGTATCAAAACATGTGAAATACGCTAAAAATAAACGTTTTTAATAATATTATTTTAGTGTTCTGGTACCTAAGAAACTTAAAAACACTCATAATACAAGTCTCTGGTAATGTCCTTTAATTTTTCCATATTGCTTGCATTTTCCGTTTACATGCCAAAAAAAAAGAATAAATAAATAAATAAATAGATAAATAAACAAATAAATAAACATTAAAAACACTTGTTTTCGTAATGTTTTTATTTTGTTTTTCGCCACAGAGTGGATGCACGCGTTTCAGCGTTTGGTTTATTATAAGTTGAATAACGCTGAAATGAAAAGTAATCTTTCGTTTCCTCATATAGTGAGCTTTACATGAACTAATAATAATAATAATAATAATGTGAAAAAAGAGTCAAAATACACGTTTTTGGCAATGTTGTTCTGTTTCTCGATATAGATATGCTAGCCATGCGTTTTAGCATTTAGTATCTAGAGGCTCAAGACTCCCATAATACACTATTCTCGTAATGTCTTTTAGTTTCCCCATATATTACTGTTTTGTTTTCCTTTATAGGGGGTTTTCCATGCGCTTTGCCTAACACGCTCATAACCGGTCAAAAAGACTCGTTTCTGGATATGTCGTTTTTTTTTCCATATTTTTTTTTTTGTTATGTGGTTTTGTTTCTCCATATAGAGACATGTTAATGCGTTTTAGCGTCTGGGAACCTATAAAGTTGATTAACATTTATAATAAAAGTGTCTCGTAATGACCTTTCCTTTCCTCATAGGATACTTTACATGAATATAGGTTTTTTTTTTTTTTCGTAACAAGTCCTAAAACACTGAAAATACTTCTTTTTGGTGATGTTATTTTTTATTCATAAAGGGTTTTTTCATGCGTTTTAGAGTTTTGGTACCACAGCAGCTGAAAAACACTCAAAAGACACGTTTTTGGTAATGCTGTTTTCTATTCCCATAGAAGGTGCTTTTAATACTTTTTAGCGCTTTGGTGCCTAGCACGCTCATAAACACTCGAGACACGTTTCTGGAAATCTCATTCTCTTTTCCCATGGAAGGTGCATTGCATGCAAATATACATTTTTGGCAATATTATTCTGTTTCTCTATATAGAGTGCTCTTTATGTGTTTTAACGTTTTGAAACCTAAAAAAAAAAACACAAAAACACTCATAATACACGATTCATGTAATGTCTTTTCTTTTCCGCATTAAGGGTACTTTGCATGCTTTTTGACATTTTTCTACGTAAGAAGCTGAAAAACTACAAAAAAATCTTGATTTTGGTAATATTATTTTGTTTCTCCATAACATATATTTTTGCATGTGCTTTAGCATTTTGGAACATAAGAATTTCTAAAACACTCGATAGACACGTTTTGCGTAATGCCGTTTTATATTCCAAAGAAGGGTGATTTCCATGCTTTTTACCGCTTTGGTGCCTAACAATATCGAGTATTTTGTATAATTTATAGTGTTTTGATGCCTATTACACTCATAAACACTCAAAAGACACATTTATTCTTTGGAAATCTTGTTTCCTTACCCCATATATGATGCTTTGACTGCAATTTGGCGTTTTGGTAATGTTATTCTATTTCTCCATATAGAGTGCTATTCATGAGTTTTAGGGTTTTGGTAGTTAAGAAGCTGAAATAAACTCATAATACACGTTTTTCGTTTTTTTTTTTTCTATTCCTCATATAGGGTAGTTTGCAGTATTTTGGCGTATCTGTTCATAACAAGCTCAAAAGCCCTCAAAATACTTGTTTTTTGTTAGTTATTCTCTTTCCCACATGATTTACATGTGTTTTAGCGTCTTGTTAAGAAAGTAGCTCAAAACACCTGAAAAAAAGTTTTTGGTAATGTTTTTTTTTTCCATGCTTTTTAGTGTTTTTGTGTCTAACAAGCTCATAAATACTCAAAAGAAACGTTTCTGTAAATTTCGTTTTGTTTCCCCATATTTTGGGCTCTGCATGCATTTTGCCAATTTGGTACCTAACAATGTGAAAGACTCTCAAAATATACATTTTTGGTAATGTTCATTCGTGTTCCAATATAGGTTGATTTCCATGCTTTTAAGCGTTTTGATAGCTAAAACGCTCATAAATTCCCCAAAAATCAAGTTTTTGGAAATTTCGTTTCGTTTGCTCATATAGGGGATTTTGCATGCGTTTTTAGCTTTTTGGTACCTAAGAATGTGAAAAAAAACACTCAAAATACACGTTTTTGGTAATGTTGTTCTGTTCCTTAATATAGAGGGATATTCAGGCGTTTTCGCGTTTTTTTTTTATCTAAGAAGTTTAAAAGCATTCATAGAACACGTTTCTCGTAATGTTCTTTCGTTACCCCATACAGGTTATTTTGCATGCATTTTGTCGTTTTCCTACGTTGCAAACTCAGAACACTCAAAATACTTTTTCTTTTTTTTATAAGAGTATGTTGCATGCGTTTTATCGTTTTGGTACGGAAAAAGCTAAAAAAAAAAATAACACACAAAAGACAAGTTTCTCGTAATGTAGTTTTCTATTCCATATAGGGTGATTTCCATGCTCTTTAGCGTTTTTGTGCCTAGCACTCATACAAACACTGAAAAGACACGTTTCTGGGAATCTCGTTTCCTTTTCAAATATATCGTTTCGAAACATAAATCGCTTAAAAACACTCAAAAGAAACGTTTCTGGAAATTTCCTTTGGTTTCTGATTATGAAGGGCTTTTCCATGCATTTTGACATTTTGGTACCTAAGAATGTGAAATATACTGAAAAACACATTTTTGCTAATGTTCGTTTCTTCATACTGTATGGTATTTATGCGTTTTAACGTTTTTTGTGCCTAAGAAGCTTAAAAGCACTTATAGTGATTCTCGTAATGTTCTTTCGTTACCCCATATAGAGTATTTTCAATGCATTTTGGCGTTTTGTGCGTGAAAAGCTCAAAAACAATGAAAATACTTGATTTTGGTAATGTTATTCTTTTTCTCCATAAAGCGCGTTTTGTTTGCGTTTTAGAGTTTTGGTAGGTAAGGATATCAAAAGCACTGAAAAGAGATGTTTTGTTTTCTTTTCCCATATAGAGTGTTTTCTTTTTCTCTTTTTGCATTTTCGTGCCTAACACGCTCATACACGCTAAGAGACACTTCTTTGGGGGGAGGGGGGGAAACCTCGTTTCTTTATCCAAGATAGGGTGCTAACAATGTGAAATATACTCAATATATACGTTTTTGTTAATGTTGTTCTGTTTCTTCATATAGAGTGCTATTTATGCGTTTTAGCATTTTGAAACCAATGAAGCTCAAAAACGCTCATAATACAAGATTCTCGTAATGTCTTTTTATTTCCCCATACAGAGCACTTTCCAAGCATTTTGAGGTTTTTGTACGTAACAGGTATGAAAACACTCAATATAATTTTTTTTTTTTGTAATGTTATTGTTTCTCTATTTGTGTGTTTTGCTTACGTGTTAGCGTTTTGATACGTAAATAGCTCCATAAAACACTCAAATGACACATTTTTGGTAATATTGTGTTCTTTTCCAATATAGCATATTTTTCATGTGTTTTAGGTTTTTTGTGCCTAACAACCTTACAAACACTCAAAAGGCACGCTAATGTAAATGCCGTTTTCTTTCATCTTATAGAGTGGTTTGCATGCATATTGGGTTATGGCAACTAAGAATGTGAAATGCACTCAAAATGCACGTTTTCTGTTTTTTTTTTTTTTCGTAAGGAATTCTGTTCATGTATTTTAGTGCTTTCGTACCTAATAATAAATATTTCTCGTAATATTTTTTTTTTCCGACATGTAAAGTTGTTCACATCATTTTGCCTTTTTTTTACATAACATGCTCAAAAACTCTCAAAATGCTTGTTTTATTGGTAGTTATTCTGCTTTCTATACAGGGTTGCATGCCTTTTAACATTTTGTTACGTAAGTAGCTCAAAACACTGAAAAGAGACGTTTTTAGTAATGTTTTTTTTCTATTTCTCCATTTCCCATATAAGGTACTTTCCATGTTTTTTTTGTTTTTTTTTTATCGTTTTCATGCCTAACACGCTCACAAACATCTTTGATTGCCGAATTACCTTATGCGCAAATCATACCTCAAAATTTGACCATGGTAATAGTTGATATGGACAGCTTACAAGTCATAATTGATAAGAACGGTTTATATTTTCATCACGCTGATCTGTCACATATACATATCACTGTGAATGGGGAGATCATTTATAAAGTTCACAGCTCTTTCTCGCATCACGTGTCAAAATTATTTTACACGACCCTTGAGTCACTAGGATTGGACACGCGTAATTCCCTAGCATTTGATGCTTTTAATAAAGATCGGACAGTATGTTTCCTAAACTTTGTGACAGAGGACGTGCACAATGTGCAATGTGCATGGATGTGCACAATGCCATCCCTCTGGATAAAGTAGGGAATCTAAGAATTAATCTGTCTTTTGCTAAGGAACGTAATCATAACCGCATCATCATGTTTTTCCGCCGACACTACCGGTGTCATAGAAATTGATCATTATCGTCACGTTCACTGCATTGTCCACGCATAAGGTGTCATGAATGATGTGAAATACAAGCTGGTCTAGCAGGCATCTTGGGCAGTTGAGTCTATTTTTAAGGCTGTCACAACCAACGCCGTGTGACAGAGCTAATAAATCTTGCCAGAAAACAGGAGAAACCATGCGTTTTCATTCTAAATACATTGAGTGATTATTGTTGACTGGATTATTGTTTATCTTAATTTTCAAAGTCAGACCATAGGCTATTACGATAGCTGTAACTTACATCCCAAATACAATTCCGCCGTCTTACATCATTTCATGCAAACTTGTCCACATATGAAAATTAGCACATTAAATTATCGACTTAAGGGGTTGAATTCCCTCGTGTGCGGCATTTATTGCATGTTCTTTTGCCTTATACTGAGTTGGCATACATTAAAACGTGCAATGTGCATTTTTCACACCAGCTTCAAAAAGCATCAATATCTATATAATGACAAAAAAATTACTCGTATGGCTTACATAATATTTCGTAAAATGCCACATTGCATGCCTACGTTTTGCCCGGCCGGCAACCGAGCGAGATGTCATAATATCTGTAAAGTGGTAATAAGGTAGATGAGGGAAAAGGGGCGGGGTGTGGGAAAGGGGTCAATATCGGGTAAATGCTGACGAAATCGGCGAAATCGCCCACACCACGGGCGAAATCAGGCCACGGGCGGTCAGTGAAAGTGAAGGTGACAGCCTCAGTCCCCGCCGTCACAGATGCTTCGTCCAAGGTAAAGGGATCGCAGGTAACGGAACCACGTGGGTAGTCACGACGACCTTGGCTATCTGGAAGAGGCAGGACATTGGAATGTACTGAGATGTCAGAGGGAACACGTGATGGCAAGACTTGCCACCCAGGCCGTCCAGGACCCGCGTGTGCGACTAGCGCATGGCAGCTGCGTGGTGGCGTTGCCACCCACTTTCCTGATGCGTTCAGACCTCCCCCACCCTCTTCCCTTCCGTCAACCTTGACCATTGAGTGGTGGAGACATTGGAATGTACTGAGATATCGGAGGGAACATGTGATGGCAAGACTCAAACCACCCTGGCTGTCCAGGATCCATGCGAGTGAAAGGGAGGCCTCTATGGCAATGTCGTCAGGAGTCTCCCAGACCACGCGTGCGATGGCGACCCTAACGTGTATCTGTCAGTGATCCCAGCTGCCTGCCGTGCCTGATGCGTTCAGTCCCCCCACCCCCTTCCCATTCAATTATTTCCCACCCACCATCATTGATTGATTTAGTCATTCCATAGCCACTGAAGGATAAGGACACACGCCCCCACCTCTCCCGTCAGCGCCGCCATCGCCTTCCCGCCCGCCCCCCCTTAACATGGGCC
Organism: Scylla paramamosain; assembly: GCF_035594125.1. Lineage (NCBI taxonomy): Eukaryota > Metazoa > Arthropoda > Malacostraca > Decapoda > Portunidae > Scylla > Scylla paramamosain. Next base: position 23,664,918 of record NC_087151.1, read on the forward strand.
CTGGTGACGTCGTCGTGAATGATCCGCTCCTCCTCCCCGCGTTAATTTACAGCCAGGGTCGCCATTCTGAAATGGATTGCCACTGAGGCCTCCGGAAAATTGTCATGGGAGTCGCCCATCCTAATTTGGCATTGCCATGGGAGTCCCCATTCCATGGAGACTCCCATGGCATGCCAATTTAGGATGGGCAACTCCCATGGCAATTTCCCTACTACTTACTTTTTAGCGTTTTGATACATGAGAAGCTCAAAAACACAAAACACCCAAAAAATACACATTTTTTGTATTGTTCTTTTGTATCCCAGTATAGGGTGCTTTCTATGTAATTTAGCGTTTTTAGTGCCTAAAACACTAAAAACAGATGAAGTGCTATATACATATGAAGTGCTATTCACGCATTTTTAGCATTTTGT
>NC_087151.1:23667830-23753420 GCF_035594125.1 Scylla paramamosain
TTTCAAAGTACTTTGCTTGCATATTGGTATTTTTATACGTAAAAAGCTAAAAAAAAAAAAAACACTCAAAATGCACGTTTTTTTGTAAATTATACTGTTTATCCATGAAATGGTTTTTGAATGCGTTTCATCGTTTTCGTACGTAAGTTCCTCAAATACACTGAAAAGAGACGTTTTTATTAATATTGTTTAGTTTTCCCACATAGGGTTCTTTCCATGCTTATTATCATTTTGGTGCCTACCACGCTCATAAACATTCAGAAGACACGTTTCTGAAAATCTCCTTATCTTTCCCCACATGCTTTGCATGTATTTCGGCTTTTTGATACCTAACAATGTGAGATACACTCAAAATACTCGGTTTTGGTAATGCTGTTCTGTTTCTCAATATAGAGTGCTATTCATGCTTTTTAGCGTTTTCTTACCTAAGAAGATAAAAAACACTCATAATATGCGGATCTTGCATTTTGTCGTTTTTGTACGCAAAAATACATTAACAATCACATTATTTGTTTTTTAGTAATATTATTGTTTCTTGAGAAAGGGTGTTTTGCATGCGTTTTAGCGTTTTGGTACGCAAGTAGCTCAAAAAACATTGAAAAGAGATTTCTTTGGTAATGTTGTTTTGTTTTCTCATATAGAGTGATTTTCATGCGTTTTGGTGCCTAACACGTTAATAAACACATTTCTCGTTTTTTTTTTTTCACCAAAACGCTAAAATGCATGGAAATCACTGTATATGGGAATACCAAACACCATTACAAAACACGTATATATTGAGTTTTTCAGCTCCTCCTTATTATTTATAAAATAAAGGTAACATAAAAATATTTTATAAAATAAAAAAAATAAATAAAAAAAACACTCAAACCTAACTTAACCTAATCTAACCTAAACTAACCTATCCTAACCTAACCTAACCTAACCTAAACCTAGCCTAATCTAACCTAACCTATTGTTGTTCTGTTTCTACATATAGAATGTTATTCAAGTTTTTTTATCGTTTTGTTACCTAAGAAGGTCAATAACACTGATAAAATAAGTTTCCAGCGATACCGTTTTGTTTCATCATATCGGGTACTTTACATCTATTTTGCGTTTCTGTACTTAATAAGCTAAAAAACACATTTTTTGTTATGTTATTCTGTTTTTTCCATAAAGGGTGTTTTGCATGCGTTTTAGCGTTTTGGTAAGTGAGAATCTCAGAAACACTCAAAAGACAATTTTTTTTTTTTTTTCACATGTTTTGTATTCTATTTTCATGCATTTTAGTGCTTTGGTGCCTAACATGCACAAAAACACTTAAGAGGTAAGTTTCTTGGTATGTTGCTTCTTTTCCACATACGAGGGGCTTTGCATGCATTTAGGCGTTCTGGTACCTAACAATGTGAAAAAGCCTCAAATTACACGTTTTGGGTAATGTTCTGTTTCTTCATATAAAGAGCTTTTCATGCGTTTTCGAGGTTTGATAGCTAAGAAACTAAAAAAAACACTCATAATATACTTTTCTTTTCGTTTACTGATAAAGGGTAAAGTGCATTTCGGCTTTTTTTCTTTTATACGTAACAAGCACAAAAACATTCAAAATACTTGTTTTGATAATGTTATTCTGTTTCTCCACAAAAGGGTGTTTTCCATGCATTTTAGCGCTTTGCTACGTAAAAAGCTGAAAATACTGAAAAGACAATTTTTTTTTCTATTCCCATATAAGATGGTTTGATATTTTTTTTTTTTTTAGCGTTTCGGTATTTAAAACAATAATAAACACTCAAAAGACACGTTTCTGGAAATCTCGTTTCATTTGCCTTCATTTTTGCGCTTTGGTACCTAATAATATGAAATACACTCAAATTACACGTTTTTGGTAATGTTCTGTTTCTCCATATTGAGTGCTATTAATGCGTTTAGCGTTTTGTTACCTATGAAGCTCAAAATTACTCATAATAAACATTTATAGTAATGTCTTTTGTTTTCCCGATAAAGAGTACTTTGTATGCATTTTGGCGTTTTTATACGTAAAAAGTTCAAAATACCTATTTTTTTCGTATATATTATTGTCTTTCTCCATAACGGGAGTTTTTTTTTTTTTTTCATGTGTTTTAGTGTCTTGGTAAGTAAGCAGCTGAAAACACTGAAAAGAGACTTTTTTTGGTAATGTTTGTTTATTCATTTATTTATTTATTTCCGTATAGTATGCTTTCCATGCTTTTTTTTTTAGCGTTTTGACGCCAAGCACGCTCATAAATACTAAAAAGACACTTTTCTGTAAATCTCGTTTCCTTTCCCCTATATAGGGTGCTTTGCGTGCATTTTGCGGTTTTGGTAGCTAAGAAACTGAAATATATAATATAATATATAATATATATTATATAATATAGTAGATAATATAATATATAATATATAATAATGTTATATTTATCCATATAGAGTGCTATTCATGCGTTTTAGCGTTTTAATACCTAAGAATCTCAAAAACACACAAAATATTTGTTTCTGGTAATGTTATTTTCTTTCTTCATAACGTGTGTTTTGCATTTATCCTAGCGATTTAATACTTAAGTAGCTCAAAGACATAGAAAAGACACGTTTTTTTGTAAAGTTATTTTATTCCTATATAGGGTACATTCCATGCGTTTTAGCGTTTCGGTACCTAACACGCTCATAAATACCCAAAACACTTATCTGGAAATGTCGTTTCTTTTCCCTATATAGGGTACTCTGCATGAATTTTTTGCGTTTTCGTACCTAGCAATGTGAAATAATCTGAAAATACACATTTTTGGTAATGTTTTTTTTTTTCTGTTTCTCCATATAGAGTGCTATTCATGCGTTTTAGGAATTTGGTACCTAAGAACCTCAAAAAAACTCATATTACACTTCTATTTACGTCTTTTTATTTACGTATAGGGTATTGTAATGCATGCATCTTGGGATTTTTTCTACGTACCAAGTAAAAAAAAGTCTAAATTTTTGTTTCTGGTAATATTACTTGTTTTCTCTATTAAAAATATGTGTTTTTGTTCAGTTCCTCTCTGTAGTTTTTTTTTTTTTGGCATCCGTTTACCGTTTTCGAACGTAGGAAACTGAAAATAATACAAAAATACAAAAAACGAGTCTTTTACAAGTTTTTTTTTTCTTTTTCCTCATATAGGGTGCTTTAAATGTTTTTTTTTTTTTTTTTAGTGTTTTGGTGCCTAACACATCATAAACACTTAAAAACTATGTTTCTGGAAATGTCGTTTGCATTTTAGGCGTTTTGATACCATTCAATACATTCAAGATACAAAATCTTGTATCTTAAAATACATTCAAGATACAAAGTTTTTTGTATTTTTGTTATGTATCTCAATATAGAGTGCTCTTATTGGGTTTTAGCTGTTTCGGTAACTAAGAAGCTCAAAAACACTCAAAATACACGTTTCTCAATTTAATTTACTTTTCCCATGTAAGATATTTTCCATACATTTTGGTGTCTTTTTTCATAGCAAGCTCAAAAACCCTCAAAATATTTGTTTTGATAATTTGATTCTGTTTCTCAAGGTAGGGTGTTTTTGATGTGTTTATTTATTTTTTTTTTGTACACAAGAAGCTAAAAACAATCAATTGTTTTTGGTAATTTTGTGTTCATTTCCCATATAGGGTGCTTTCCATGCTTATTTTGCGTTTTGGTGCCTAACATGCACAAAAACACTGAAAACATATGTTTTTTGGAACGTTTCCCCATAAAGGAGGCTTTTTATGCAATTTGCCGTTTTGATACCTAACAATGTGAAGAAAACTCAAAGTACAAGTTTTTCCTATTTTTCTTTTTTTCTCCATATAGTGATATTGACCTGTTTTCACGTTTAGTACCAAAAAAGATAAAACAAAAAAAAAACACTTATAATTCACGTTTTTCGTAATATCTTTTCGTTTCACCATATAGGGCTCTTTAATTGCATTTTGTCGTTTTCTACGTAACAGTTAAAAACAAAAAAAAAATAAAAGAGTTATCTTTAATAATGTTATTCTATATCACCATAAAGTTTGTTCTGGATACTTTTTAACGTTTTGGTACGTAAGAAGTTGAAAAACACTCAAAACATACGTTTTTCGTAATATTTTTTTGTTTTTGTTTTCATATAAGGTGAATTCCATTCTTTTTAGCGTTTTAGTAGCTAACACGCTCAAAAACACTCAAAACAGATTTCTGGTAAAGTCGTTTTGTTTCCACATATAGGATGCTTTGTGTGAATTTTGGCATTTTTGTACCTAATAATGTGAAAAACACTTAAAATACACGTTTTTGGTAATTTTTTTTTTCCCATACCACGTGCTATTCATGCTTATGAACGTTTTGGTATCTAAGAAACTCAAAGATACTTAAAATACACACCTCTGGCAATGTCCTTTCTTTTGCATATATATGTTTTTTTTTTTTTTTTTAATGCATTTTGGCGTTTTTGTATGTAACAAGCCCAAAAACACTTAAAAGACTTGTTTTTGATAATATTAATGTGTTTTTCCACAAAGGGTGTTTTGCATGCGTTTTAGCGTTTTGGTAAGCAAGAAATTGAAAAACACTCAAAACACTCAAATGTAATGTTGTTTTGTTTTCCCATATAAGGAGCTTTCCTTGCTTCTTATCGTTTTCGTGCCTTACACGCTCATAAACACTGAAAAGATTTTTTTTTAATTTGTTTTCTTACCCTATATAGGGTGGTTCGTATGGATTTTGCGTTTTGGAATTTAATAATATGAAAAAACAGTCAAAATACAGGTTTTCAGTAATGTTCTGTGTTTCCACATAGAGTGCTATTCATGCGTTTTTAATTTTTCGTTCCTAATATATGGTGCTTCCTATGTATTTTAGCCTTTTGGGGCGTAAAAAAAAAAAAAAAATTATTAATTAATTAAAATAAAAGACACTTTTCTAGTAAAGTAGTTTCGCTTAGCCATATGCTTTTTGGTGTTTTGGTACCTAGCATTGTGAAAATACTCGAAATACAAATTTTTGGTAATGTTTTTCACTACATATAGAATGCTATTCATACCCTTTAAAGTTTTGGTACCTAAGAACCTCAAATACACTTAAAATGCTCAATTCTCGTAATGTCTTTTCGTTTCCCCATATTTCGTTTCCCCATATATTCCACTCATTTTTTCGTTTTTTGTACGAAAGAAGCTGAAAACACTCATAATACTTGTTTTTGGTAAAGTTATTCTCTTTCTCCTTAAAGTATGTTTTTTGCAAGAATGTTAGCGTTTTAGTACGGAAGTAGGTCAAAAAACGTGTTTTGTAAATTTCTTTGTTTCCCCATATAGAGAGTTTTCCATGCCTTAGAGCGTTTTGGTGCCTAACACGTTTATAAACACTCAAAATATAAGGTACTTTGCATGCATTTTGGCGTTTTGGTATCAAAACATGTGAAATACGCTAAAAATAAACGTTTTTAATAATATTATTTTAGTGTTTTGGTACCTAAGAAACTTAAAAACACTCATAATACACGTCTCTGGTAATGTCCTTTAATTTTTCCATATTGCCTGCATTTTCCGTTTACATGCCAAAAAAAAAGAATAAATAAATAAATAAATAGATAAATAAACAAATAAATAAACATTAAAAACACTTGTTTTCGTAATGTTTTTATTTTGTTTTTCGCCACAGAGTGGATGCACGCGTTTCATCGTTTGGTTTATTATAAGTTGAATAACACTGAAATAAAAAGTAATCTTTCGTTTCCTCATATAGTGAGCTTTACATGAACTAATAATAATAATAATAATAATAATAATGTGAAAAAAGAGTCAAAATACACTTTTTTGGCAATGTTGTTCTGTTTCTCGATATAGATATGCTAGCCATGCGTTTTAGCATTTAGTATCTAGAGGCTCAAGACTCCCATAATACACTATTCTCGTAATGTCTTTTAGTTTCCCCATAGATTACTGTTTTGTTTTCCTTTATAGGGGGTTTTCCATGCGTTTTGCCTAACATGCTCATAACCAGTCAAAAAGACTCGTTTCTGGATATGTCGTTTTTTTTTCATATTTTTTTTTTTTTTTTGTTATGTGGTTTTGTTTCTCCATATAGAGACATGTTAATGCGTTTTAGCGTCTGGGAACCTATAAAGTTGATTAACATTTATAATAAAAGTGTCTCGTAATGACCTTTCCTTTCCTCATAGGATACTTTACATGAATATAGTTTTTTTTTTTTTCGTAACAAGTCCTAAAACACTGAAAATACTTCTTTTTGTTAATGTTATTTTTTTTCATAAAGGGTTTTTTCATGCGTTTTAGAGTTTTGGTACCACAGCAGCTGAAAAACACTCAAAAGACACGTTTTTTGGTAATGCTGTTTTCTATTCCCATAGAAGGTGCTTTTAATACTTTTTAACGCTTTGGTGCCTAGCACGCTCATAAACACTCGAGACACGTTTCTGGAAATCTCATTCTCTTTTCCCATGGAAGGTGCATTGCATGCAAATATACATTTTTGGCAATATTATTCTGTTTCTCTATATAGAGTGCTATTTATGTGTTTTAACGTTTTGAAACCTAAAAAAAAAAAACACACAAAAACACTCATAATACACAATTCATGTAATGTCTTTTTTTTTCCGCATTAAGTGTACTTTGCATGCTTTTTGACATTTTTCTACGTAAGAAGCTGAAAAACTACAAAAAAAATCTTGATTTTGGTAATATTATTTTGTTTCTCCATAACATATATTTTTGCATGTGCTTTAGCATTTTGGAACATAAGAATTTCTAAAACACTCGATAGACACGTTTTGCGTAATGCCGTTTTATATTCCAAAGAAGGGTGATTTCCATGCTTTTTACCGCTTTGGTGCCTAACAATATCGAGTATTTTGTATAATTTATAGTGTTTTGATGCCTATTACACTCATAAACACTCAAAAGACACATTTATTCTTTGGAAATCTTGTTTCCTTACCCCATATATGATGCTTTGTCTGCATTTTGGCGTTCTGGTAATGTTATTCTATTTCTCCATATAGAGTGGTATTCATGAGTTTTAGGGTTTTGGTAGTTAAGAAGCTGAAATAAACTCATAATACACGTTTTTCGTTTTTTTTTTTTTTCTGTTCTTCATATAGGGTACTTTGTAGTATTTTGGCGTATCTGTTCATAACAAGCTCAAAAGCCCTCAAAATACTTGTTTTTGTTAGTTATTCTCTTTCCCACATGAGTTACATGTGTTTTAGCGTCTTGTTAAGAAAGTAGCTCAAAACACCTGAAAACAAGTTTTTGGTAATGTTTTTATTTGTTTCCAGTATAGAGTGCTTTCCATGCTTTTTAGTGTTTTTGTGTCTAACAAGCTCATAAATACTCAAAAGAAACGTTTCTGTAAATTTCGTTTTGTTTCCCCATATTTTGGGCTCTGCATGCATTTTGCCAATTTGGTACCTAACAATGTGAAAGACTCTCAAAATATACGTTTTTGGTAATGTTCATTCGTGTTCCAATATAGGTTGATTTTCATGCTTTTAAGCGTTTTGATAGCTAGAACGCTCATAAATTCCCCAAAAATTTTTTTGAAAGTTTTTGGAAATTTCGTTTCGTTTGCTCATATAGGGGATTTTGCATGCGTTTTTAGCTTTTTGGTACCTAAGAATGTGAAAAAAACACTCAAAATACACGTTTTTGGTAATGTTGTTCTGTTCCTTAATATAGAGGGATATTTAGGCGTTTTCGCGTTTTTTTTTTTTATTCCTCATATAGCGTAGTTTGTAGTATTTTGGCGTATCTGTTCATAACAAGCTCAAAAGCCCTCAAAATACTTGTAGAACATTCATAGAACACGTTTCTCGTAATGTTCTTTCGTTACCCCATACAGGTTATTTTGCATGCATTTTGTCGTTTTCCTACGTTGCAAACTCAGAACACTCAAAATACTTTTTCTTTTTTTTATAAGAGTATTTTGCATGCGTTTTATCGTTTTGGTACGGAAGAAGCTAAAAAAAAAAAAAACACACAAAAGACAAGTTTATCGTAATGTAGTTTTGTATTCCATATAGGGTGATTTCCATGCTCTTTAGCGTTTTTGTGCGTAGCACTCATACAAACACTGAAAAGACACGTTTCTGGGAATCTCGTTTCCTTTTCAAATATATCGTTTCGAAACATAAATCGCTTATAAACACTCAAAAGAAACGTTTCTGGAAATTTCCTTTGGTTTCCGATTATGAAGGGCTTTTCCATGCATTTTGACATTTTGGTACCTAAGAATGTGAAATATACTGAAAAACACATTTTTGCTAATGTTCGTTTCTTCATACTGTATGGTATTTAGGCGTTTTAACGTTTTTTGTGCCTAAGAAGCTTAAAAGCACTTATAATGATTCTCGTAATGTTCTTTCGTTACCCCATATAGAGTATTTTCAATGCATTTTGGCGTTTTGTGCGTGAAAAGCTCAAAAACAATTAAAATACTTGATTTTGGTAATGTTATTCTGTTTCTCCATAAAGCGCGTTTTGTTTGCGTTTTAGAGTTTTGGTAGGTAAGGATATCAAAAGCACTGAAAAGAGATGTTTTGTTTTCTTTTCCCATATAGAGTGTTTTCTTTTTCTCTTTTTGCATTTTCGTGCCTAACACGCTCATAAACGCTAAGAGACACTTTTTTTGGGAGGAGGGGGGGAAACCTCGTTTCTTTATCCAAGATAGGGTGCTTTGCATGCATTTTGTCGTTTTGGAACCTAACAATGTGAAATATACTCAATATATACGTTTTTGTTAATGTTGTTCTGTTTCTTCATATAGAGTGCTATTTATGCGTTTTAGCATTTTGAAACCAATGATGCTCAAAAACGCTCATAATACAAGATTCTCGTAATGTCTTTTTATTTCCCCATACAGAGCACTTTCCAAGCATTTTGAGGTTTTTGTACGTAACAGGTATGAAAACACTCAATATAATTTTTTTTTTTGTAATGTTATTGTTTCTCTATTTGTGTGTTTTGCTTACGTGTTAGCGTTTTGATACGTAAATAGCTCCAAAAAACACTCAAATGACACATTTTTGGTAATATTATGTTCTTTTCCAATATAGCATATTTTTCATGGGTTTTAGGTTTTTTGTGCCTAACAACCTTACAAACACTCAAAAGGCACGCTACTGTAAATGCCGTTTTCTTTCATCTTATAGAGTGGTTTGCATGCATATTGGGTTATGGCAACTAAGAATGTGAAATGCACTCAAAATGCACGTTTTCTGTTTTTTTTTTTTTTTCGTAAGGAATTCTGTTCATGTATTTTAGTGCTTTCGTACCTAATAATAAATATTTCTCGTAATATTTTTTTTTTCGACATGTAAAGTTGTTCATATCATTTTGCCTTTTTTTTACATAATATGCTCAAAAACTCTCAAAATGCTTGTTTTATTGGTAGTTATTCTGCTTTCTATACAGGGTTGCATGCCTTTTAACATTTTGTTACGTAAGTAGCTCAAAACACTGAAAAGAGACGTTTTTAGTAATGTTATTTTTCTTTTTCTCCATTTCCCATATAAGATACTTTCCATGTTTTTTTTTTTTTTCGTTTTCATGCCTAGCACGCTCACAAACATTCAAAAGACACATTTTTTGAAATCTCCTTTCGTTTTTCATATAGAGAGCTTTGCATGTAGTTTCGCGTTATGGGAGCTAACAATGTGAAATACACCCAAAATACACATTTTTGGTAATATTGTTCTGTTTCTTCATAAAGAGTTTTAGCATCTTTGTACCTACGAAGCTCAAAAACACTCATACGACAAGTTCCTTATAATGGCGTTTTGTTTAGCAATATAGGGTATTTTGAATACATTTTGGCGATTTTGTACATGATTTATTACCTAAGAAACAAAAAAAAAAAAACACTCATAATACACATTCCTCGTAATATGGTATCGCTTCCCTATATAGGGAACTTTGCATGCATTTTGGCGTTTTTTTTTTTTTTTTTTAAGTAACAAGCTCAAAAATACTCAAAATAATTGTTCGTGGTAATGTTATTCTGCTTCTCCATATAGAATGTTTTGCCTGCGTTTTAGCGTTTTGGTACGTAGGTAACCCAAAAAACATTTAAAAAGAGACATTTTTGGCAATGTTTTTGTTTTCTCATATACGGTGCTTTCCATGCTTTTTTTTTAGTGTTTTGAGGCCTATCACTCTTATAAACACTAAAAAGACAAGTCTCTGGAAATCTCGTTTCCTTTCCCATATAGTGTGCTTTGCTTTGAATTTGGCGTTTTGGTACCTAACAATGTGAAATACACTCTAAATACATCCTCTTGGTAATATTGTTCTGTTTCTCCATATAGAGTGCTATTTATGCGTTTTAGAGTTTTAGTATCTAAGGAGCTCAAGACCACTGATAATACACATTTCTCGATTTTTTTTTTTTTTCGTCTCCCCATACAGGGTACTTTTTATGTATTTTTTGCGTTTATGTACGCAATGAGCATAAACAAAAAAAAATATTCAAAATACTTGTTTTTGGCAATGTTATTCTGTTTCTCCATTATATATGTTTTTGCATGCGATTTTGCGTTTTGGTGCGCAAGTAACTCAAAAACACTGAAAGGGGTATTGTAGGATCGCTAATCCCGTGTTAAATTGCTTATGTTTTGTCCATGCCTTTTAGCGTTTTAGAACCTAGCACGCTCATAAATACTAAAAAGACACGTTTCTGGAAATCTCGCTTCCTTTTCCCCATAAAGGGTGCTTTGCATTCAGTTTGGCGTTTTGGTACCTACCAAAGTGAAATACACTCAAAATACACATTCTTGTTCAAGTTGTACTGTTTCTCCATATTGAGTGGTATTTATGCGTTTTAGCGTTTTCGTGTCCAAGAAGCTCAAAACCATTGCTAATACACGTTTCTGGTAACTTTTTTTTTTTTTTTCTTGTTTCTCCATAGAGGGTACTTTGCATGCATTTTGGCGTTTGTCTACGTAACAAGCTAAAAAAAAAAAAATCAAAACTCTTGTTTTTGATAATGATATTCTGTTTCTACATGAAAGGTGTTTTGCATGCGTTATAGCGTTTTGGTATGTAAGTAGGTCAAAAACACTCCAAAGAAACTAACAATGTGAAATACACGTAAAATACATGTTTTGGTAATATTTTTTTCTGTTTCTCCAAATGGAGAAACATGCATGCATATGAATGTTTTGGTACCTAATAAGCTCAAAAACACTCGTAATACGCGTTTTCCGTTTTTTTTTTTTTTTCGTTTCCGCATTTAAAGTAGTTTGAAATATTTTGGCCTTTTGTAAGTAACATGCTCAAAAACATTCAAAATAATTGTTTTTGGTATTTATTTTGTTTTCCATAGAGATACATGCGTTTTAACGTTTTCTTACGTAAATAACTCAAAACACTGGAAAGAGACGTTTTTAGTAATGTTCTTTTGTTTTCCCATATAGGGTGCTTTCCATGCTTTTTAGCGTTTCGATGCCTAGCACGCTTGCTAACACTCGAAAGACACGTTTCTGGAAATCTCGTTTTCTTTCTCCATATGGGATGCTTTCTATGCATTTTGGCGTTTTGGTATCTAACAATATGAAACACATTCAAAATATACCTTTTTTTTTTGTTGTTGTTGCTCTTCCATGAAAAGTGCTATTCATGCTTTTTAGCGTTTTGGTACCTGAGAAGCTCAAAAGCTCTCTTAACACAAGTTTCTCGTAATGTCTTCTTTCCCCATATAAAGTACTTTCCACGCATTTTTGGCATTTTTCTACGTAACAAGCTCAAAAACACTCCAAATATACGTTTTTAGTAGAAATATACTGTTTTTCCATGAAGGGCGTTTTACATACGCTTTAGCGTTTTGATAAGTTGCCCAAAACACTTAAAAGAGACATTTTTGTTGAAGTTATATTGTTTTTACTTATAAGGTGTTTTCCATGCTTTTTAGTATTTTAGTTCCTAGTGCGTTCATAAACTCTCAAAAAAAATGTTTCTGGAAATCTCATTTAGTATCCCAATATAAGCTGTTTTGTATGCTTTTTTGACGTTTTGGTACCTAACTAACAAAGTGAAAAACACTCAAAATACTTCTTTTTGGGTTACGTTATTTTGTTTCACTATAAAAGGTGTTTTGCATGCGTTTTAGCGTTTTCGTACATAAGTGGTTCAAAAACAATCAAAAGACACGTTTTTCCTAATATTGTTTTATTTTTCCATACAGGGTGGTATCTATGCTTTTTAACGTTTATCGTGTCTAACACACTTAATAACATCACAAAAGACACGTTTCTCTTAATGCCGTTTCCTTTCCCCATGTAGGTGACTTTGCATGCATTTTGGAGTTTGGTAACTAACAATGGGAAAAACATTCAAAATACTCGTCTTTGGTAATGAAGTTTTATTTCGGTATACAGAATACTATTGATGCCTTTTAACGTTTTGATACCTAAGAAGCTTAATAACTCTCATTACACACGTTTCTCTTAATATTATTTTCTTTCCCCCATATAGAGTACTTTCCATGCATTTTAGAATTTGTGTACGTAACAAGCTCAAAACCTCTGAAAATACCGTTTTATTTTTGGTAAACTTATACTGTTTTTCAATAAAGGGTGTTTTGCCTGCGTTTTTTTTTTGGTACGTAAGTAGCTTAAAAACATCGAAAAGAGAAGAATTTGATAATGATGTAGTGTTCTTCCACATAGGATACTTTCAATGCTATCTAGCTTTTTGGTATCTAAACATGCCATAATCACTCAACAAACACGTTTCTTAAAATGTCGTTTCCTTTCCCCATATAAGGTGCTTTACATACATTTTGACATTCTGGTATATGACAATGGGAAATGCACTCAAAATACATGTTTTTTGGTAGTGTTGCTCTATTTGTCCATGTAGAGAGCTATTCATGCTTTTTAGCGTTTTGGTACTTGAGAAGCTCAAAAATATTCTTAATATACGTTTCTCGTAATGTCATTTTGTCTCCCTATATAGGTTGTTTGCATGCATTTTGACGTTTATGTACGCAACAAGCTCAAGAAACATTAAAAAACACTTATAATATTTTCTTAAGTAAAAATACTTGGTAATGTTACTTTGTGTCTCCACAAAGGGTGTTTTCCGTGCGTTTTAGTATTTTGGTACATATGCAGCTCCAAAAAAAAAAAAAATCAAAAGACTTTTTTTTGTTTTCCTATATAGGATGCTTTCCAAGATTTTTAGAGTTTTGCTGTGTAACATACAAAAAATACTCAAAAGATACGTTTCACTTAATGTCGTTTCTTTTACTCATATAGGGCACATTGCATGCATTTTAGCGTTTTGGTACTTAACAGTGTAAAAAAGAAAAAAAAAACTCAAAATACACGTTTTTGGTAATATTGTTGTTTCTCTATATGAAGTGTTATTCAATGCTTTTTTTTCTTTTTTTCTTTTTTTTTTTTGGTACTAAGAAGCTCAAAAACACTCCTAAAACAAGTTATTCGTAGGGTCCTCTTGTTTCCCCATTCTTCCCCTGTTTCATTTTTGTATTGTTATTCTGTTTCTCCGTATAGAGTGTCATTCGTGCGTTTCAGTGTTTTGGTACCTAAGAAGCTCAAAAATATTACAAATACACGTTTCTCGTAATGTTCTTTAGTTTCGCGATGTAGTGTACTTTGCAAGCTGAAAACACTTAAAATACTTGTTTGTGGTAATGTTACTCTGTATCTCAATAAAGGGGTTTTGCATGCGTTTTAGGGTTTTGTTAGTTAAGTAGCCCAAAAACACTCAAAAGGAACGTTTTTTGGTAATGTTATTTTGTTTTCCCATATCGGGTGCTTTCGATGCTTTTTAGCGTTTTATTGTCAAACATGCACAAAAACACTTATAGGATACGTTTCCTGTAAAGTAGTTTCATTTCACCGTAGAGGTTGCCTTGCATGCTTTTTGGCTTTTTGTTATCTAATGATGTTAAAAACACACAAAATACACTTTTTTTTGTATTCTTAATCTGTTTCTCCATATTGTGTGTTATTCATGTGTTTCAGCGTTTTGGTACATAGCTCAAAAAGAAGCTCAAAAACACTAAAAATACACGTCTCTCGTAATGTTCTTTATTTTCGCGATGAAGTGCACTTTTAATATATATTTGCGGTTTTTTACGTAACAAGCAAAAACAAAAACAAAAAAAACAGAAAATGCACGTTTTTATTAAAGTTCTTATTGTTTCCCTATAAAAGGTGTTTAGCAAATGTTTTAGCGTTTCGGTACGTAAGTACCTAACAAACACTCAAAAGACACGTTTTAGTATTTTTTTTTTCCCATATTGAATTTTTTCCATGCTTTTTAGTGTTTTCGTGCCTTCAAAGGACATTCAAAAAGACATGTTTATGTAAACGAAATTTCAGTTCACAATTGAGGGTGCTTTGCATGCTTTTCGGCGTTTCGGTATTTAAGAATGTTAGAAAAACATTTGATAATGTTGTTCTCTATCCGAGATAGAGTGCTATTCATGCGTTTTAGCGTTTTAGTACCTAAGACGATCCAAAGCACTCATAATACATATCTCTAGCAATGATTTTTTCATTACCTCAAATAGGGTTCTTTCCATGCATTTTATCGTTTTTGTACGTAACAAGCTAAAAAGGTTCAAAACACTTCTTTTTGGTAATGCTATTCTTTCTCCATAAAGTGTGTTTTGCATGCGTTTTAGCATTTCGCTACGTAAGAAGCTAAAAACACTGAAAGGATACGTTTTTTGTAAAACTGTTTGGTATTCCCATTCAGAGTGATTTCTATGCATTTTAGCGTTTTGGTGCTTAACATGCTCATATACACTCAAAAGAGATGTTTCTGGAAATATCGTTTATTTTCCCCATATGGGGTGCTTTGCATGCATTTTGGCACTTTGGTACCTAACAATGCAAAAAACACTCAAAATACACGTTTTTTGGTAATGTTCTGTTTTTTTTTTTTTCATATATAATGCTATTAAAGTGTTTTTACGTTTTGGAACCTAAAAAGCTCAAAAGTTCTCATAATACATATATATATCTTTTCGTAATGCCTTTTCGTTATTCCATATGAGACACTTTGCATGAATTTTCGCGTTTTTGTACATACCAATGCTACTAACACTCATAACACACGTTTTTAGTAATGTTGTTCTGTTTCTACATATAGAGTGTTGTTGAGAATTTTGTTAGCTAAGGTTTAATAATTCATAATACGTGTGTATTAATAATGCAATATTATTGTAATTAATATTGTTATCTTTCATCATATAAGATCCATTGCATGCATTTTGCTGTTTCTGTACCTAACAATCTGAAAAAAAATCATCGTAATACACATTTTTGGTAATGGTATTCTCTTTCTCCATAATGAGTGTTTTGCATGAATTTTACCGTTTTGATACGTAAGAAGCTCAAAAACACACAAAAGACACCTTTTTTTAATGTTGTTTTGTAGGACACTTTCCAAGCATTTTTTATTGTTTTGGTGCATAAAACACTAAAAAGAAAAAAAAAACACGTTTCTGGTAATGTCGCTTCGTTTTCCTATATAGAGTGCTTTGCATGCGTTTTGTCAGTTTGGTATCTAACAATGTAAAAAACACTCAAAATACACGTTTTTGGTAATGTTCTAATTCTTCACATAGAGGGTTGTTCAACGCATTCTCGCGTTTTGGTACCTAAGAACCTCAAAAACACTGCTTATACACGTTTCTCGTAATGTTCATACGTTTTCCCATACCGGGTACTTTGCATGCATTTTAGCGTTTATGTACGTAATAAGCTCATAAACACCCAAAATACATGTTTTTGGTAATGTTACCCTGTGTCTCAATGAAGAGGGTTTTATATCCGTTTTAGCGTTTTGGTAGGTAAGTACCTCAAAAACATTGAAAAGAAACGTTTTTGATAATGTTTTGTTTTCCAATATAACGTGCTTTCCATACTTTTTCGCGTTTTGTTGTTTAACATCCACAAAAAATAATTATAAGATACGTTTCTTGTAATGTCGTTTTATTTCAACATAGAGGGTGTTATGCTTGCATTTTGGCGTTTTTTTTTTTTCTAGCTATGTTAAAAACACTAAAAATACATATGTTTTGTAATGTTGTTCTGTTTCTCCACATAGTGCTATTTACACGTTTTAGCGTTTTGGTGCCTAAGAAGCTCAAAAACACTCAAAATACACGTCTCTCGTAATGTTCTTTTGTAGCGTTTCGTACGTAACAAGCTCATAAACACTGAAAATACACGTTTTTGGTAAAGTTATTGTATCCCTCTATAAAGGGTGTTTTGCAAAGCATCCTATAAGGGGTAAGGATACAAGATATCCAAAAAAAAAAAAATTGTATCTTTTGAGGGAAAAAATACCAAGAAAGTGTATTTTTAGTTTTTTTTTTTTTCGCCTTACATACCAAAATGCTAAAATGCGTGTAAAACGCCCTTTATGAAAAAAAAAGAATATTATTTCTGTTGAGATTGTTACATAGATAAATAAACACCAAAATACATAGAAAGTACCTTAGATAGGGCAACGAAAACACATCACGAGAAACGTGTATTAAAAGTGTTTTAGAGGTTCTTAGGTATCAAAAGGCTAAAACGCATGAACAACACTCTATAAAAAGAAACAGAACATGACCAAAAAACGTGTTCTTTGCATGCTTTTTAGCATTTTGGTATCTAACAAAGTGAAATACACTTAAATTACACGGTTCTGGTAATGTTCTGTTTTCCTTTTATTATTTTTTTTTACATATAGAGTGTTACTCATGCGTTTTCGTGTTTTAGTACCTAAGAAGCTCAAAAACACTCATAATGGACGTTTCTTGTAATGTCTTTTCGGTTCCTCATATAGAAGTACGTTTTTTGACGTTTTTGTACATAACAAGCTAAAAAAAAAAAAAAAAACATACAAAATACCTGTTTTTGGTAATGTTATTGTCTTACTCTATATAGAGTGATCTTCATGCGTTTTAGCGGTTTGGTACGTAAGTAGTTCAAAAACAATGAAAATACACTATTTTGGTAATTTTCTTTTTCTTTCCATATAGGGTGTTTTAGATGCTTTTAAGCGTTTTGGTGCCTTACACACTTACACTCAAAAGACTCGTCTCTTAAAATCTAGTTTCCTTTCCCCATAGAGGGTGCTTTGCATGCATTTTTTTTCTTTTTAGTACCTAACAATGTTAAATACACTCAAAATACACGTGTTTGGTAAAGTGGTTCTGTTTCTCAATATAACATACTATTCGTGCCTTTTAGCGTTTTGTTACCTAAGAAGCTGAAAAACCCTCATAGGAGTAATACGTGTTTCTCGTAATGTCTTTTTGTTTCCACATGTGGTACTTTGCATGCATTTTAGCGTTTCATAAAGTTTGTTTTGTATGCCATTTACGTTTTGGTACATAAGAAGTTCAAAAACTGAAAAAAAAAAAAAATTTTCGCAATATTTTTATTTTTTTTTTTATATATATAGGAAGGACACTGGCCAAGGGCAACAAAAATCTAATAAAAAAAATGCCCACTGAAATGCCAGTCCCATAAAAGGGTCAAAGCAGTGGTCAAAAATTGATGAATAAGTGTCTTGAAACCTCCCTTTTGAACGAATTCAAGTCATAGGAAGGTGGAAATACAGAAGCAGGCAGGGAGTTCCAGAGTTTACCAGAGAAAGGGATGAATGATTGAGAATACTGGTTAACTCTTGCGTTAGAGAGGTGGACAGAATAGGGGTGAGAGAAAGAAGAAAGTCTTGTGCAGGGAGGCCGTGGAAGGAGGGGAGGCATGCAGTTAGCAAGATCAGAAGAGCAGTTAGCATGAAAATAGCGGTAGAAGACAGCTAGAGATGCAACACTGCAGCGGTGAGAGAGAGGCTGAAGACAGTCAGTTAGAGGAGAGGAGTTGATGAGACGAATAGCTTTTGATTCCACCCTGTCTAGAAGAGCAGTATGAGTGGAACCCCCCCAGACATGTGAAGCATACTCCATACATGGATAGATAAGGCCCTTGTACAGAGTTAGCAGCTGGTGGGGTGAGAAAAACTGGCGGAGACGTCTCATAGCACCTAACTTCATAGAAGCTGTTTTAGCTAGAGATGAGACGTGAAGTTTCCAGTTCAGATTATAAGTAAAGGACAGACCGAGGATGTTCAGTGTAGAAGAGGGGGACAGTTGAGTGTCATTGAAAAAGAGAGGATAGTTGTCTGGAAGGTTGTGTTGAATTGATAGATGGAGGAATTGAGTTTTTGAGGCATTGAACAATACCAAGTTTGCTCTGCCCCAATCAGAAATTCTTGAAAGATCAGAAGTCACGCGTTCTGTGGCTTCCCTGCGTGATATGTTTACCTCCTGAAGGGTTGGACGTCTATGAAAAGACGTGGAAAAGTGCAGGGTGGTATCATCAGCGTAGGAGTGGATAGGACAAGAAGTTTGGTTTAGAAGATCATTAATGAATAATAAGAAGAGTGTGGGTGACAGGACAGAACCCTGAGGAACACCACTGTTAATAGATCTAGGAGAAGAACAGTGACCGTCTACCACAGCAGCAATAGAACGGTCAGAAAGGAAACTTGAGATGAAGTTAAAGAGAGAATGATAGAAACCGTAGGAGGGTAGTTTGGAAATCAAAGCTTTGTGCCAGACTCTATCAAAAGCTTTTAATATGTCCAAGGCAACAGCAAAATTTTCACCAAAATCTCTAAAAGAGGATGATAAAGACTCAGTAAGGAAAGCCAGAAGATTACCAGTAGAGCGCCCTTGACGGAGCCCATACTGGCGATCAGATAGAAGGTTGTGAAGTGATAGATAGTGATAGATGTTTAAGAATCTTCCTTTTGAGGATAGATTCAAAAACTTTAGATAGGGAGGAAATTAAAGCAATAGGACGGTAGTTTGAGGGATTAGAACGGTCACCCTTTTTAGTAACAGGTTGAATGTAGGCAAACTTCCAGCAAGAAGGAAAGGTAGATGTTGAGAGACAGAGCTGAAAGAGTTTGACTAGGCAAGGTGCAAGCACAGAGGCACAATTTCGGAGAAAAATAGGAGGGACCCCCTCAGGTCCATAAACCTTCCGAGGGTTTAGGCTAGCCAGGGCATGGAAAACATCATTGCGAAGAATTTTAATAGGTGGCATGAAGTAGTCAGAGGGTGGAGGAGTTTTTAGCAAAGGTTTGAGCAAAGAGTTCAGCATTAGAAATAGATGTGATAGCAGTGGTGCCATCTGGTTGAAATAGAGTAGGAAAAGAAGAAGAAGCAAAGTTATTAGAGATATTTTTGGCTAGATGCCAGAAATCACGAAGGGAGTTAGATCTTAAAAGGTTTTGACATTTTCTGTTAATGAAGGAGTTTTTGGCTAGTTGGAGAACAGACTTGGCATTGTTCCGGGCAGAAATATAAAGTGCATGAGATTCTGGTGATGGAAAGCTTAAGTACCTTTTGTGGGCCACTCTATCATGTATAGCACGAGAACAAGCTGTGTTAAACCAAGGTTTAGAAGGTTTAGGATGAGAAAAAGAGTGAGGAATGTATGCCTCCATGCCAGACACTATCACCTCTGTACACAAACCTCAGCACACAAAAACGGGTCTCTGACACGGAAGCAGTAGTCATTCCAAGGAAAATCAGCAAAATACCTCCTCAGGTCCCCCCAACTAGCAGAAGCAAAACGCCAGAGGCACCTTCGCTTAGGGGGATCCTGTGGAGGGATTGTAGTGATAGGACAAGATAAAGATATGAGATTGTGATCGGAGGAGCCCAACGGAAAAAAAAGGGTGACAGCATAAGCAGAAGGATCAGGAAGGGTGACAAGATAAGAAGATGGTCAGGAAAAGATCAAGAATGTTGGGCGTATCTCCAAAACGGTCAGAAATACGAGTAGGCTGTTGCACCAATTGCTCTAGGTCATGGAGGATAGCAAAGTTGTAGGCTAGTTCACCAGGATGGTCAGTGAAGGGAGATAAAAGCCAAAGCTTGTGGAGAACATTGAAGTCTCCAAGAATAGATATATCTGAAAGAGGGAAGAGGGTCAGAATGTGCTCCACTTTGGAAGTTAAGTAGTCAAAGAATTTTTTATAATCAGAGAAGTTAGGTGAGAGGTATACAGCACAGATAAATTTAGTATGAGAGTGACTCTGTAGTCGTAGCCAGATGGTGGAAAACTCGGATGATTTAAGAGCGTGGGCACGAGAGCAGGTTAAGTCATTGCGCACATAAACGCAGCATCCAGCTTTGGATCGAAAATGAGGATAGAGAAAGTAGGAGGGAACAGAAAAGGGGCTACTGTCAGTTGCCTCAGACACCTGAGTTTCAGTGAGGAAAAGAAGATGAGGTTTAGAGGAGGAGAGGTGGTGTTCTACAGATTGAAAATTAGATCTTAGACCGCGAATGTTGCAGAAGTTAATGAAGAAAAAGTTGAGGGGGGTGTCAAGAGACTTAGGGTCGTCGACAGAAAAGCAGTCCGACCTAGGGACATTTATGGTCCCCAACCCAGATGGGGACTCCGAGGCTGGTGTAGGAGTCGCCATGATGATTTTAAAATTTTTGAGTGAAGGGTGTGTGTGTTATTAGGTGCTTGTAGTTTTGTGTGGAGGAAGAGAGTTGTCTTTAGAGGGCAGGCTGTGACTGCCCCCTTGTGTGTTGAGACACAAAGTGAAAGGTCACAGCTGGATTTAATGATAAGTTCACAGTACCCCCTGAACAGTGCTTTAGACTTCACTGGGAGTAATTATCGTTTCGGCAGGTGTCTACTGCCCCCACCTATACCCATATAGGATGAATTCCATGCTTTAAAGCTTTTTTTATGCCTAAGACTGAAAAACACTCAAAAAACTTGTTTTTTTGCAATGTCGCATCGTTTCCCCATAGAGGGGGTTTTACATGCATTTTGGCGTTTTTGTGCCTAATAATGTGAAAAACATTTAAAATTCACGTTTTTGGTAATGCTCTGTTTCTCCATATAGAGAGCTATTCATACGTTTTAGCGTTTTGATTCCTAAGTTCAAAAACACTCACAGTACATGTTTCTCGTAATGTCTTTTCGTTTCTCCATACAGGGTACCTTCCATGCATTTCGACGTTTTTCTACGTACGAAGATCCGAAACACTCAAAATATTTGTTTTGAGTAATGTTTTTTTTAGTTTTTCCATAAAAGGTGTTTTGCATGCATTTTAGTGTTCTGATAGACAAACAGTTAAAAAATACTGAAAAGGGACGTTTTTAGGAATGTTGTTTTGTTTTCCCACATAGGATGCTTTTCATGATTTTTAGTGTTTTGGTGCCTAGTACGCTCATAAACACGAAAAAGACACGTTCCTGGAAATCTCGTTTCCTCTGCACACATAAGGTGTTTTGGCATCTATCATTGCGAATTCACACAAAATAAAAGTTTCTGGTAATGTTTTTTTTTTTTTTTTCTCCATATAGAGAGCTATTTATACTTTTCTTGCAATGTGTTTCCGTTTACTCATATAGGTTATTTTGCATGCATTTTCGCGTTATTTTCTTTTTTTTTATTTGCGTTTTGATGCCTAACATCCATAAAAACACCCAAAAGATATGTTTCTTGGAATATCGTTTCGTTTCCCCCTATAACTAGTTTCCATACATTTTTCTACGTAACATGTTCAAAAACACTAGAAATACCCGTTTTTTTGTAAAGTTATGCTGTTTCTTCATGATTTTTTTTACATGGTTTACAGCGTTTTGGTACATATCTAGTTTAAAAACATTAAAAAGAGACGTTTTCGGTAATATTATGTTCTTTTACCATATACGATGCTTTCCATGATTTTTTTTTATCGTTTTGGTGCCTAGAACGCTCATAAAACCCTCTAAAGACACGTTTCTGAAAATCTCGTTTCCTTTTCCCATACAGGATCCTTTGTATGCATTTTAGGGTCTTGATACCCGTGAAATATACTCAAAATGCACGTATTTGGTCATGGTATTGTGTTTCTCCATATAGAGTGCTATCGGTTTCATTGTTTAGATACCTATGTAGCTCAAAAACACCCGTAATACACGTTTCTCGTAATGTCTTTTCGTTTCCTCTTACAAGGTATTTTGGATGCATTTTGGAATTTTTGTACGTAACAAGCTGAAACACACGCAAAAATACTTGTTTTTGGTATTGTTACTCCGTTACTCCATAAAGTGTGTTTTTGCATTCAAAAGACACTTTTTTGTAAAGTTGTTTGTTACTTCATTTCGTCGGCCTTGCAAGCATTTTGGCGTTTTGGTACCTAATAATGGGAAAACACTCAAAATACACGTTTTTGGTAATGTTATTGCTTCTCGATATAAAGTGCTATTCAAGCGTTTTACCATTTTGATAACTAAGAAGCTCAAAACTCTCAGAATACACGTTTCTCGTTCTCGTTTCACCATATAAAGTGGTTTTCATGCATTTTGTAATTTTTGCACGTAGCAAGCTCAAAAACATTGAAAATATATGTATTTGGTAAAGTTATAATGTTTCTCCATAAAAAGTTTTGCATGCTTTTTAGCGTTTTGGTACATAAGTAGGTTAGAATATTGTTTTGTTTTCCCATATGGGGTGTTTTCCATTTATTTATTTATTTGTTTATTTATTTTTACATCGTTTAGATGCCTAGCACGCTTATTAAAACTCAAAATACACGTTTCTGGAAATTCCGTTCCCTTTCCTCATATGGGGTGCTTTGCATGCATTTTAGTTTTTTGGTACTTGACAATGTGAAATACACTCAAAGTTTACGTTTTTTGGTAATGCTCTTTTGTTTCTCTATATAGAGATTCATGCGTTTTAGCGTTTTAGTAACTAAGATCAAAAAAACGTTTGGCTTTTTTGCTTCTCCATATAGAGTTTTGATCGTTATCGTTTTGGTATCTATGAAGCTCAAAAACAATTATAATATATATTTCAACTAATGTCTTTTGGTTTCCCCATAGTTGGTAATTTCCGTGCATTTTGTCTTTTTTTTTTTTTACGTAACAAGCACAAGAACCCTCGAAACCTTGTTTTTCGTTATTTTATTCCATTTTTGCATTAAGGGTGTTTTGCAAGCGTTTTTACGTTTTTTTTTCTGTAAGTAGCTCAAAACATTAAAAAAACGAAACAATTTTGAAAAATGTTTTCTTTTTCATGCACCTTGCTTTCCATGATTTTTTTTCAGCGTTTTGGTGCCAGCACGCTCATAAACACACAAAAGAAGTTTTTTTCTTTGTAAACCTCGTTTCCTTACTCCATATAGGGTGCTTTTCACTGATTTTGGCTTTTTGTTTCCTAACAATGTGAGATACACTAAAAAACACACGTTTTTGGTAATGTTGTTCTGATTCTCCATACAGAGTTTTCGAGTTTTAGTTTCTAAAAAGCTTAAAACGTCTCAAAATGTTTATTTTTTGTAATGTTATTGTGTTTCTCGATAAAAGCTTTTTTTTTGCCTGCGTTTTAGTGTTTTGGTACGTAAGTAGCTGAAAAATACTTAAAAGACACGTTTTTAGTAATATTGTTTTTTTTCCCATATAGGATGGTTTTGATGCTTTTTAGCTTTTTTGCTGCCCAACACACTCATAATCACTCAAAAAAAAAAACGTTTCTGGAAATATATATATTTTTCCCCATATAGGTTGCTTTTCATTCATTTTTGCGTTATATTACCAAACAATATGAAACAATTTCAAAATACACGTTATTGGTGATGTTTTTTTGCTCCATATAAGAGTGCTATTTATACGTCTTAGGGTTTCGGTTCCTAAGAAGCCCAAAAAATAATCATAATACATCTTTCTTGTAATGTTTTCTCATTTCCCCATTCAGGGTAATTTGCAGGCATTTTGGCGTTCTTGTACGTAAAAGCTCAAAAACACTAAATATGCTTGTTTTTGGTAATGTTATTCTATTTTCTCTACAAAGGGTGTTTTGCATCAGTTTTAGCGTTTTGGTAAGTAAAAAGTTCAAAAACACTCAAAAGACACTTTTCTCGTAATGTTTTATATTCCCATATGCGGCGATTTCCATGTTTTTTTTTTTTTTTTTTTTTTTTTTAGGGTTTTGATGGTTACAACGTTGTAAAACAGTCAGAAGACACGTTTCTGGTAATGTCATTTCCTTTATCCATATAGGGAACTTTGCATGCTTTTTTGTGTATTGATACATGAAAATGTGAAAAACAGTCAAAATACACGTTTTTGTTAATGTTCTTCTGTTTCTCGATATGAAGTACATTAATATGTTTTACCAATATAGCACATAAGGAGCTAAAAAAAAAAAAACTCATAATACACGTTTCTAGTGTTTTTTTTTTTTCGTTTTCCCATATAGGGTTACTTCCATTCATTTTGGCTTTTTGTACGTAACTAGCTCAAAAATACTCAAAATACACGCTTCTTCTGAAGTTATACTGTTTCTCCATAGAGTTATTTTTTTTTTGTATTACATTTTTGAAAACACTAAAAAGAGACGTTTTTTTTGTAATACTGTTTTGTTTTCTCAAAGAGTGCTTTTTATCGTGCTTTTATCCATGCTTTTTATCGTGTTGTTGCCTAGCTCGTTCTTAAACAAGTAAAAGACACGTTTGTGGTAATGTCTTTTCGTTTTCCCATATAGATGGCTTTACAAGCATTTCGGCGTTTTGATAGTGAAGTTATACTGTTTCTCCATCGAGATTTTTTTTTTTGGCATACATTTTTGATAACACTAAAAAGAGACGTTTTTGGTAATACTGTTTTTTTTTTTTTTTTCAAAGAGTGTACCCTCCATGCTTTTTATCGTGTTGCCTAGCTCGCTCTTAAAGACGTAATAGACACGTTTGTGGTAATGTCTTTTCGTTTCCCCATATAGGAGGCCTTACAAGCATTTTGGCGTTTTGATACCACAAAAAAAAAAAAAAAACACACAAAAAAAATGTTTTGGGTGGTATTCTTTTTCTCGATATAGAGAGCTATTCATGTGTTGTAACTTTTTGGTACCTAAGAAGCTCAAAAAAAAAGAAAAAACACTCGTTATACACGTTTCTCATAATGTCCCTTCGTTTCCCTATATAAGGTTGTTTGCTTGCATTTTGTCGTTTTAGTACCTAATGTTCTCAAACACACTCATAAGAGAAGTTTTTGGTAACTTTGTTCATTTTATTCAAACCACATTCTTTGTATTCATTTTGATATGTTGGTACCGAGCAATGTGAAAAACACTTAAAACACAAGTCTTTGGCAATGTTTTTCTCCATATGGAGTGGTTTACACGCATTTTATAGTTTTGGTATGTATGTTTAAATATTAAGTTAAAAAACACCTATTATATGTGAACGGTGTTTTACATGCTTTTTAGCATTTTGCTACGTAGGAGATCCATAAACACATAACACTCAAATTTTAATTTTCGTAATGTTCTTTTGCATTAGAATATATGGTGTTTTCTATATATTTTCGCATTTTTGTGCAATCCATATGTAGATTGCTCTTCATGCCTTTTAGAGATTAGTTCCTTAAGGTCAATGACACTCATAACACACGCGTCTGGTAATTACGTATAGGGTACTATACATGCATTTTGTCGCTTCTGTACCTAATAAGCTCAAAACACTAAAAATAAACATTTGTTTTTAACATGTGTTTTAACATTTTGTTACGTAAGAAGCTTCTCATCAATGAAAAGAAACTTTTTTTTGGAAATATTGTTTTGTATTCCAATATAGGGTGCTTTCCATGGATTTTAGTGTTTGCTGCCTAACACGCTAAAAAAAAAAAAAAAAAAAAAAAAACACTAAAAAGACACATCTCTGGTAATGTCGTTTCACTTCTCCATATACAGTGCTGGATTTTGACGTTTTGATTCTTAACATTGTCAAAACAATAAAAAAAAAAAAAACAGAATGCATGTTTTTGGTAAAGGTGTTCTATTTCTCCATATATAATATTATTCACGCGTTTTTTACTCTTGGTGCCTAAGAATCTCAAAAACATACATACACGTTTCTGATAATATAATTTATTTCATCATATAGAGTAATATCCACGTATTTTGATGTTTCCCTACCTAATAAGCTCAAAAATACTGGAAACATGCATTTTTACTGATGTTATTGTGCTTCCTCATAAAGGCTCTTTTGCATGCGTTTAGTGTTGCGATACGGAAGAAGCGAAAAAAAAAAAACTCAAAAAACACGTTTTTGGTTATGTTTTCCATTTTAATGTAGGGTGCTTTACATATTTTTAAGCATTTTCGTACCTAACACACTCAAAGATACTGAAAAAAACACATTTCTGGTAATGTCATTTCGTTTCCTCAATATAGTGCTTTGCATGGATTTTTGCGTTTTGGTATCTAACAATTAAAAAGAAATGAAAAAAAATGAAAATAAATGTTTTTGATGATGATGTGTTTCTCTATATAAAGTGCTATTCACGCGTTTTATAGTTTTGGTACCTAAAAAGTTCAAAAGCTCTCATAACACACGCTTCTCGTAAAATCTATTCTTTCCGTTCATAGGGTACTTTGCATGCATTTGGTGTTTTGGTACCTGGTAATTTTGTTCTGTCTTAGCGTTTTGGTACCAAAGAAGCTAAGAAACACTTATAATACACGTTTCTTATAATATCGGTTTATTTTGTATATAAGGTTGTTTGCATGCATATTGGCGTTTTTATACGCAACAAGCTCAAAAACACTGAAAAGACACGTTTACCCGTATAAAATGCTTCGCATGCTTTTTAACGGTACTTAACAATGAGAGAAAAAAAAAAAAACACGTAAAATATACTTTTTTTGTAATCTTGCTCTACTTTTATTTATAGAGTAATATTCAAACGTTTTTGTGTTTGGATACCAAAGAAGCTCAGAAAAACTCATTATGCACGTCTCTCATAATGTCTTTTCGTTTACCCATATAGAGTGGTTTGCATGCATTTTGACGTTTTAGTACCTAACGAGCTCAAACGCACTTACAATACACGTTTTTGGTAATTTTTTTTTTTTTTTTTGTGCTTCTTCAGATCAGTTGCTTTGTATGCATTTTGGCGTTTTGTTAATTAATAAAGTGAAAACCACCCAAAACGCACGATTTTGTTAATGTTCTGTATCTCCCTATAGTTTTTTTTTTTTTTTTCAGACGTTTTAGTGTTTTGGTACCTAAGCTCAGAAATACGCATTATACACGTTTCTGCTAATATCATTTCGTTTCCCAATATAGGCGTTTTTCTATGTAAGTAGTAAAAAAAAAAAAATTACTCAATTCACGAAAAAAATATTACGAGAAACTTGTATTATGATTTTATATGTGTATATATATATATATATATATATATATATATATATATATATATATATATATATATATATATATATATATATATATATATATATATATATATATATATATATATATATATATATATATATATATATATATATATATATATATATATATATATATATATATATATATATTTTTTTTTTTATTTTATTTTTTTTTTTTTTAGGTACCAAAACGCATGGAAAACACCCTTTATGGTCAAACGGAATAACATTACCGAAACACGATTTCGGTAATGTTATTCCGTTTGACTATAAAGGGTGTTTTGCATGCGTTTGAGAATTCTGGTATGGAAGAAGCTTAAAAACATATAAGCTACGTTTTTGTTATTCTTGATTTCTATTCCCATATAGGGTGCTTTCCATGCTTTGCAACGTTTTCGTGCCTAATATTTTCAAAAATACTCAAAAGACACGTTTCTGGTTTTCATTACCTCATATAGAGAGCTTTTGATGCATTTTGGAGTTTTCACTATTCACAATGTGAAATACTCTCAAAATGCACGTTTTTCGTAATGTTCTGTTTCTCTCTCTCTCTCTCTCTATATATATATATATATATATATATATATATATATATATATATATATATATATATATATATATATATATATATATATATATATATATATATATATATATATATATATATATATATATATATATATATATATATATATATATATATATATATATATATATATATATATATATATATATATATATATATATATATATATATATATATATATATATATATATATATATATATATATATATATATATATATATATATATATATATATATATATATATATATATATATATATACACATATAAAATCATAATACAAGTTTCTCGTAATATTTTTTTTCGTTTCCCCCCTATAAGGTGCTTTGTATATACTTTTGCGTTTTGGTATCTAACAATGTAAAATGCGATCAAAACAAACGTTTTGGTAATTTTCTGTTTCTCAATATAAAGTGCTATTTACACGTTTTAGCCTTTTGGTACTTAAGAAGCTCAAGAACATTAATAATAAACATTTCTTTTAATATCCTTTAATTTCCGAAATAAATTATTTTTCATGCAATTTAGCATTTTTGTATGTAACAAGCTGAGAACTGAAAATATACGTTTTTTGGAGCCACAAATGTCCCCAGGGCGGACTGCTCTTCTGATAATTACCCTATGTGTCTTGACACCCCCCTCAACTTTTTCTTCATTAACTTCTGCAACATTCGCGGTCTAAGATCTAATTTTCAATCAGTAGAACACCACCTCTCCTCTTCTAAACCTCATCTTCTTTTCCTCACTGAAAATCAGGTATCTGAGGTAAGTGACAGTAGGACTTTTTCTGTCCCCTCCTACTTTTTCTATCCTCATTTTCAATTCAAAGCTGGAGGTTGTGTTTATGTGCGAAACGACATAACCTTCTCTCGTGCCCACGCTCTTAAATCTTCTGAGTTTTCCACCATCTGGCTACGACTTCAGAGTCACTCTCAAACTAAATTCAGCTGTGCTGTATAAATCTCACCTAACTCCTCTAACTACAAGAAATTCTTTGACTACTTAACTTCCAAAGTGAAGCATATTCTGACTCTCTTCCCTTTTGCAGAGATCTCCATTCTTGGAGACATCAATGTTCACCACCAGCTTTGGCTTTCCTCTCCCTTCACTGACCATCCTGGTGAACTAGCCTTCAATTTGCTATCCTCCACGACCGAGAGCATTGGTGCAACACCCTACTCGTATTCCTGACCGTCTTGGAGATACGCCTAACATTCTTGACCTTTTCCTTACCTCTAATCCTTCTCCATATGCTGTCACCCTTTCTTCTCCGTTGGGCTCCTCCGATCACAATCTCATATCTGTATCTTTTCCTATCGCTCCAATCTCTCCTCACGATCCCCCTAAGCGAAGGTTCCTCTGGCGTTTTGCCTCTGCTAGTTGGGGAACCTGAGGAGGTATTTTGCTGACTTTCCTTGGAATTACTACTGCTTCCGTGTCAGAGACCCATCTTTGTGTGCCGAGCGCATAACAGAGGTGATAGTCCCTGTCATAAAGGCATACTTTCCTCACTCTTTTTCTCGATCTAAACTTTCCAAACTTTGGTTTAACACAGCTTGTTCTCGTGCTATACATGATAGATAGGTGGCCCACAAAAGGTACTTAAGCTTTCCATCACCAGAATCTCATGCACTTTATATTTCTGCCCGGAACCATGCCAAGTCTGTTCTCCAACTACCCAAAAATACTCCTTCATTAACAGAAAGTGTCAAAATCTTTCAAAATCTAACTCCCTTCGAGACTTCTGCCATTTAGCCCAAAATATCTCCAATAACTTTGCTTCTTCTTCTTTCCCTCCTTTATTTCAACCGGATGGCACCACTGCTATCACATCTATCTCTAAAGCTGAACTCTTCGCTCAAACCTTTGCTAAAAACTATACCTTGGACGATTCATGGCTAGTTCCTCCCTCTCCTCCATCCTCTGACTACTTCATGCTTCACATTGAAATTCTTCGCAATAATGTTTTTCATGCTGGCCTAAACCCTTAGAAGGCCTATGGACCTGATGGGGTCCCTCCTATTGTTCTCCGAAACTGTGCCTCCGTGCTTGCACCTTGCCTAGTCAAACTCTATCAGCTCTGTCTGTCAACATCTACCTTTCCTTCTTGCTGGAAATTTGTCTACATTCAGCTTGTTCTTAAAAAGGGTGACCGTTCTAATCTTTCAAACTGCCGTCCTATTGTTTTAATTCCCTGCCTATCTAAAGTTTTTGAATAAGAAGATTCTTAAACAACTTTCTATCTGATCGCCGGTATGGGTTCAGTCAAGGCCGCTCTACTGATGATCTGGCTTTCTTTACTGAGTCTTGATCATCCTCTTTTAGAGATTTTGGTGAAACTCTTGCTATTGCCTTGGATACATGAAAAGCTTTTGATAGAATTTGGCACAAAGCTTTTATTTCCAAACTATACTTATACGGCTTCTATCCTTCTCTCTGTAACTTCATCTCAAGTTTCCTTTCTGACCGTTCTATTGCTGCTGTGGTAGTCGGTGACTGTTCTTCTCCTAAATCTATTAACAGTGGTGTTCCTCAGGGTTCTGTCCTATCACCCATTCTCTCCTTATAATTCATCAATGACCTTCTAAACCAAACTTCTTGTCCTATCCTCTCCTACGCTGATGATACCACCCTGCACTTTTCCACGTCTTTTCATAGATGTCCAACACTTCAGGACGTAAACGTTTCACTTAGGGAAGCCACAGAACGCCTGGCTACTGATCTTTTTTTTTAATTTCTGATTCGGGCAGAACAAACTTGGTATTGTTCAATGCCTCAAAAACTATATTCCTCCAATCAACTCAACACACATTTTTTGGTAATGTTATTCTGTTTCTCCACAATGGATGTTTAGTATGTATTTTAGCGATCTGATATATAAGAAGCTCAAAACCACTCAAAAGGCACGCTTTTCGTAATGTGCTTTTGTATTCCAATATAGAGTGCTTTCCATGCATTATAGCATTTTGATGCCTAACGAGCTCATAAAACACTCTAAAGAAACGTTTCTTGTAATGTCATTTCATTTACCCATACAGAGTGCTTTAAATGTATTTTGTCCCTTTGGTACCTGACACTGTGAAAAAAAGAATCATTCAAAATAAGCGTTTTTGATAATGTAGTTTTGTCTCACCATATATGGTACTATTAACACATTTTAGAGTTTTGGTAGTTAAATAGCTCAAAAACACACGTTTCTCGTAATGCCCTTTTGTTTTTCCATAAGGAGTGTTTTGCATCCATTTTGTCGTTTTGATACAAAACAACGTAAAGAATAAGTAAATAAATAAAAAAAGATATATTTGTCAATGCTGTTCTTTTCTAGTAAATAGAAAGTGCTATTCACGCGTTTTACCGTTTTGGTACCTAAGAAATTCAGAAACACTTGTAATACATGTTTCTTGTAATATCATATCGTTTCCCATACAGTGTATTTTTTTATGCATTTTACCGTTTTTGTTGTAGGTAAGAATCTCAAAAAGACGTTTCTGGTAATGTTATTCTGTTTCGCAATAATTTATTATTTTTTTTTCTTAGCATTCGATTTAGCGTTTCAGTACGCAAAAAGCTCACAAACACTGAAAAGACACGTTTTTGGCAGTATTGTTTTGTATTCCAATATAAAATAGATTCCATGCTTTTTTAATAACAATAATAATAATAATAATAATAATAATAATAATAATAATAATAATAATAATAATAATAATAATAATAATAATAATAATAATAATAATAATAATAATAATAATAATAATAATAATAATAATAATAATAATAATAATAATAATAATAATAATAATAATAATAATAATAACAATAATAATATTTAATTAATAACAAAAACAACAATAATAATAAAAATAAAACAATAATAATAATAAGAGAAGAAGAACAAGAAAAAGAAGAAGAAGAAGAAGAAGAAGAAGAAGAAGAAGAAGAAGAAGAAGAAGAAGAAGAAGAAGAAGAAGAAGAAGAAGAAAAAGAAGAAAAGAAAAGAAGAAAAATCTATATTAAGAATAGTACCAATCATAATCATTATAAGATATGGATGAAGAATAATAAAAATAATAATAGCCATGTTCTCTCTTTTTCACTGGAAGGAATTCAAAATACCTGAATTTCCATTTACTGTTAACGGAATAACATAATTACAATTACTATGTATGTATTTTCCTTACACAAGTCATCTCTATTTGCTGGAAACGTGTAAGACGATAAGTTGTGCCAATGCGAAGCTAACTTACAAAAATAATAAATAATAAACAAATAAATAAAGTAAATAAATAAAGCTCTAGTAAGAAAGTCAAATGCGGAAAACACTTTCATGCCTACCTAATTCTCTCTCTCTCTCTCTCTCTCTCTCTCTCTCTCTCTCTCTCTCTCTCTCTCTCTCTCTCTCTCTCTCTCTCTCTCTCTCTCTCTCTCTCTCTCTCTCTCTCTCTCTCTCTCTCTCTCTCCCTCTCGTCAAAACTCACCCTCATTACTGATTATGGGACCTCGAGACACACAGAGTACCGCACACTTCGGGAAAGCACTGCTCGCCACGGGGGCAGGAAGAAGGGTCATTCAAGCCACATTCCATGAAATAACGGGCGCAATACATGTCACGATTCAGTGGGGGACAGTTCCTCCTGCAACCAGTTATAAGAAACAGTCGTTTCTCGTTATAATTAATTGTCATGTTCTTGCATGCTTGTTATGTTATTATTATTATTATTATTATTATTATTATTATTATTATTATTATTATTATTATTATTATTATTATTATTATTATTATTATTATTATTATCGTTATTATTAGTAGCAGTAGTAGTACTATTGTTGTTGTTGTTCCTCTTGTTATTATTATTATTATTATTATTATTATTATTATTATTATTATTATTATTATAGTTGTAATAACGATAATCATAATTTTAAATTACAATTTTAGTATAGTACCTTATCGACATTATTATTGTCATTATCATCATTAATATGTGTGTGTGTGTGTGTGTGTGTGTGTGTGTGTGCTATTAGGTACGGAAGATTTAATAATCGTTTCATTGCAAGAATTGTGTTGTGTTTGCAGTTTTTTTCTTTTTACTCATGTTGTTTTTGTCATTTTAAGTTTGTTGTTGTTTTCTTAGTTAACTATGTTTTATCATTGATGATGACAATGTAGTTGTTAATGATGACGTTCTTTGTTTATACTATTATTGTTGTTGTTGTTGTTGTTATTGTTGTTGTTGTTGTTGTTGTTGTTGTTGTTGTTGTTGTTGTTGTTGTCGTCATCGTTGTTGTTGTTTTTGTTGTTGATGTTGTCGTTGATGTTGTTTTATTGTTTTCTTTTTCTTTTTTCTTTTTTCTTTTTTTTAAGTAAGAGTGACACTGGTCAAGGGCAATCAAAAGTTCAAAAAAGGCCCACTTGAGTGCCAGTTCCCAAACCGAGGTCAAAAAGAATCATCCAAAATTGAAGGATAGTGTCTTAAAGCCTACTTTGAAAGAGTTCAAGTCATAGGAGAAAGGAAATACATAAGCAGGCAGAGAGTGTCAGTGATGAATGACTGAGAATACTGGTAATCTTGCATTAGAGAGATGGACAGAATAGGGGTGAGAGAAAGTATAAAGTTTTGTACAGCAAGGCCGCGGGAGGAGAGGTGGCATGCAGTCAGTAAGATCTTAATAGCAGTTAGCTTGAAAATAACATTAGAAGATATCAAGAGATGCAACATTGCAGCGATGAGAGAAGGGCTGAAGACAATCAGTTAGAGAAATTGATAGGACGAAAAACTTTTTATTTCACCCTGTCTAAAAGAGCGGTATGAGTGGAACCTATACATGGTTGGAACTTCTTACATGGATTGATAATGGCCCTCTATATGTACATGGTCAGCAGCTTATGATAGTGTATATATATATATATATATATATATATATATAT
The DNA here is from genome assembly GCF_035594125.1 of Scylla paramamosain. Taxonomy (NCBI): domain Eukaryota; kingdom Metazoa; phylum Arthropoda; class Malacostraca; order Decapoda; family Portunidae; genus Scylla; species Scylla paramamosain. The sequence goes on from NC_087151.1 coordinate 23,701,579, forward strand.
ATATATATATATATATATATATATATATATATATATATATATATATATATATATATATATATATATATATATATATATATATATATATATATATATATATATATATATATATATATATATATATATATATATATATATATATATATATATATATATATATATATATATATATATATATATATATATACACAGTTCGTTTTCTTTTCTTACATTATAACTATTGTAATTATTACATGTATCATTATTCATCACTTATTCATTTATTTATTTAGTTATTTATTTATTTGCTTACGGGACGTTACTCGTTTTTATTTTGTTTGTGGGTCTCAGTTGGCGTCTTCCCTTGCGCGCCCACTCAGTCACAGCTTGACACCTGCCCACATCCCCTCCCCGCGGGCCAGTTGGTCACGTGGCTCTCTACGCTTCTGTACCATTATTAATATATATACAGTAGCTTTTCTACTTGTGTTTTCGTTCACTCCTGGGAACACATGGACAATACTACGGCCAAAAACAAGTTGTGGGGGGGGTGAGAAAAACTGGCGGGGACGACTCTGAATGCCTAACTTTATATAAGCTGTTTTAGCTAGAGATGAGATGTGAAGTTTCCAGCTTAGATTATTAATGAAAGACAGACAGAGGAAGTTCAATGTAGCAGCAGGGGACAGCTGAGTGTCAACAAAAAAGAGGGGATAGTTATCTGGAACGCTCTGTTAAGTTGATATATAAAGGAATTGAGTTTTTGAGGCATTACTCTACTCCAAACAGAAATTTTAAAGAAATTAGAAGTCTGGCGTAGTGTGGCTTCCCGACGTGAGCTGTTTAGCTTCTAAAGGGTTGGACGTCTAGGAAAAGACGTAGGAAAGTGCATAGTGGTATCAGCGTAGAAGTCGATAGGACAAGAATTTTGTCTTAGATCATTAATGAATAATAGGAACACCACTGTTAATACGTAGACGTAGGAGAAGAATAGTCTCCGCCTACAACAGCAACAATAAAACGGACAGAAAGGACATTTGAGGTGAAATTACAGAGAAAAGGATAAAAGGTAAGTAGGTAGGAAGGTAGTTTGGAAATTAAAGATCGTGCCATATTCTGTCAAAACCTTTTTGATATTTCTTAGGCAACAGCGAAAGTTTCACAAAATCCTTAAAAGAAGATGACCAAGACTCAGTAAGGATGGCCAGTAGAGCGGCCATGCAGGAGGAGGCAGTAGACACCTGCCGAAACGATAATTACTCCCAGTGAGGTCTAAAGCACTGTTCAAGGGGTGCTGTGAACTTATCATTAAACCCAGCTGTGACCTCACTGAACGTTCCACTTTGTGTCTCACAACACAAGGGAGAAGTCACAGCCTGCCCTCTAAAGACAACTCTCTTCCTCCACACGAAACTACAAGCACCTAATAACACACACACCCTTCACTCAAAAATTTTAAACTCATGGCGATTCCTACACCAGCCTCGGAGTCCCCATCTGGGGAGGGGACCATAAATGTCCCCAGGTCGGACTGCCTTTCTTTCGACGACCCTAAGTGTCTTGACACCCCCCTCAACTTTTTCTTCATTAACTTCTGCAACATTCGCGGTCTAAGATCTAATTTTCAATCTGTAGAACACCACCTCTCCTCTTCTAAACCTCATCTTCTTTTCCTCACTGAAACTCAGGTGTCTGAGGCAACTGACAGTAGCCCCTTTTCTGTTCCCTCCTACTTTCTCTATCCTCATTTTCGATCCAAAGCTGGAACTGCGTATATGTGCGCAATGACTTAACCTGCTCTCGTGCCCACGCTCTTGAATCTTCCGAGTTTTCCACCATCTGGCTACGACTACAGAGTCATTATCATACTAAATTTATCTGTGCTGTATACCTCTCACCTAACTCCTCTGACTATAAGAAATTCTTTAACTACTTAACTTCTAAAGTGGAGCACATTCTGACTGTCTTCCCTTTTGGAGAGATCTCCATTTTTGGAGACTTCAATATTCACTACCAGCTTTGGCTTTCCTCTCCCTTCACTGACCATCCTGGTGAACTAGCCTACAACTTTGCTATCCTCCATGACCTAGAGCAATTGGTGCAACACCCTACTCGTATTCCTGATCGTCTTGGAGATACGCCCAACATTCTTGACCATTTTCTGACCTCTAATCCTTCTGCTTATGCTGTCACCCTTTCTTCTCCGTTGGGCTCCTCCGATCACAATCTCATATCTTTATCTTGTCCTATCACTCCAATCCCTCCTCAGGATCCCCCTAATCGAAGGTGCCTCTGGCGTTTTGCCTCTGCTAATTGGAGGGACATAATGAGGTATTTTGCTGATTTTCCTTGGAATTACTACTGCTTCCGTGTCAGAGACCCGTCTTTGTGTGCTGAGTGCATAACAGAGGTGATAGTGTCCGGCATGGAGGCGTACATTCCTCACTCTTTTTCTCGTCCTAAACCTTCTAAACCTTGGTTTAACACAGCTTGTTCTCGTGCTATACATGATAGAGAGGTGGCCCACAAAAGGTACTTAAGCCTTCCATCACCAGAATCTCATGCACTCTATATTTCTGCCCGGAACCATGCCAAGTTTGTTCTCCAACTAGCCAAAAACTCCTTCATTAACAGAAAATGTCAAACCCTTTCAAGATCTAACTCCCCTCGTGATTTCTGGCATGTAGCCAAAAAAATCTCCAATAACTGTGCTTCTTCTTCTTTCCCCCTCTACTTCAACCAGATGGCACCACTGCTATCACATCTATTTCTAAAGCTGAACTCTTTGCTCAAACCTTTGCTAAAAACTATAACTTGGACGATTCTGGGCTTGTTCCTCCCTCTCCTCCACCCTCTGACTACTTCATGCCACGTATTAAAATTCTTCGCAAAATGCCCTCGCTGGCCTAAACCCTCGGAAGGCTTATGGACCTGATGGGGTCCATCCTATTGTTCTCCGAAACTGTGCCTCCGTGCTTGCACCTTGCCTAGTCAAACTCTTTCAGCTCTTTCTCTCACATCTACCTTTCCTTCTTGCTGGAAGTTTGCCTACATTCAACCTGTTCCTAAAAAGGGTGACCGCTCTAATCCCTCAAACTACCGTTCTACTGCTTTAATTTCCTGCTTATCTAAAGTTTTTGAATCTATCCTCAACAGGAAGATTCTTAAACATCTATCACTTCATAACCTTCTATCTGATCGCCAGTATGGGTTCAGTCAAGGCCGCTCTACTGGTGATCTTCTGGCTTTCCTTACTGGGTCTTGGTCATCCTCTTTTAGAGACTTTGGTGAAACTTTTGCTGTCGCCCTGAACATATCAAAAGCCTTTCATAGAATCTGGCACAAAGCTTTGATTTCCAAACTACCCTTCTAAGGTTTCTATCCTTCTCTCTGTAACTTCATTTCAAGTTTCCTTTCTGACCGTTCTATTGCTGCTGTGGTAGACGGTCACTGTTCTTCTCCTAAATCTATTAACAGTGGTGTTCCTCAGGGTTCTGTCCTGTCACCGACTCTCTTTTTATTATTCATTAATGATCTTCTAAACCAAACTTCTTGTCGTATCCACTCCTATGCTGATGATACCACCCTGAGCTTTTCCACGTCTTTTCATAGACGTCCAACCCTTCAGGAGGTAAGCATATCACGCAGGGAAGCCACAGAACGCCTGACTTCTGATCTTTTTAAGATTTCTGATTCGGGCACAGCAAACTTGGTAATGTTCAATGTCTCAAAAACTCAATTCCTCTATCTATCAACTCGACACAACTATCTGCTCTTCTTCAATGACACTCAACTGTCCCCCTCTTCTACACTGAACATCCTCGGTCTGTCCTTTACTTATAATCTGAACTGGAAACTTCACATCTCATCTCTAGCTAAAACAGCTTCTATGAAGTTAGGTGTTCTGAGACGTCTCCGCCAGTTTTTCTCACCCCCCCCAGCAGCTAACTCTGTACAAGGGCCTTATCCGTCCATGTATGGAGTATGCTTCACATGTCTGGGGGGGTTCTACTCATACTGCTCTTCTAGACAGGGTGGAATCAAAAGCTTTTCGTCTCCTCAACTCCTCTCCTCTAACTGATTGTCTTCAGCCCTTCTCTCACCGCCGCAATATTGCATATCTAGCTGTCTTCTACCGCTATTTTCATGCCAACTGCTCTTCTGATCTTGCTAACTGCATGCCTCCCCTTCTTCCGCGGCCTCGCTGCACAAGACTTTCTTATTTCTCTCACCCCTATTGCTGTCCACCTCTCTAACGCAAGAGTTAACCAGTATTCTCAATCATTCATCCCTTTCTCTGGTAAACTCTGGAACGCCCTGCCTGCTTCTGTATTTCCACCTTCCTATGACTTGAATTCCTTCAAGAGGGAGGTTTCAAGACACTTATCCACCAATTTTTGATCACTGCTTTGACCCTTTTATGGGACTGGCATTTCAGTGGGCATTCCTTTTATTAGATTTTTGTTGCCCTTGGCCAGTATCCTTCCTACATAAAAAAAAAAAAATGACTGAACCCACACTGGCGATCACATGTATGGTCGTGAAATGATAGATGTTTAAGAATCTTTCTATTCAGGATATATTCAAAACTTCAGAGGGGCAGGAAATTAAAGCAATAGTGCAGTAGTTTAAGAGGTTAGAGGAGACACCTTTTTTACACTCTATTCTCGATCGTTAAAGACAACAGCCTCGCATGCAAAACACCGCTTAATAGAAAAAAACAGAACAACATCCAAAATGTGTATTTTGAGAGTTTTTGAGCGTGTTAGATACCAAAACATCAAAATGCATTCTTGGCACCCTATATTTGGTAATGAAACAACATACCAGAAACGTGTCATTTGCGTGTTATTGAGCATATTACGCGCAAAACTATAAACATAAATAAATAAATAAATAAACATGGGAAAAGAAAACCTATTTAAAAAAGTTAAAAAATATTACAAAAATCGTGTCACTTTAATGTTTCTGACCTTGTAACAAACAAAATCTCTAAAATGCATATGAAACACCTTTTATGAAGCAACAGATCAATAATACCAAAAACGTGTGTTTTGAGCATTTTGCAGTTTATTAGGTAATAAAACAAAGTGGTCATTATTTGGAAATTAAATGATATTATGACAAATGTGTCTTATGAGTGTTTTTAGATTATTAAGTGCTTAACGCTAAAACAAATTAATATAACTTTATATTGAAAAACAAAACATCATTAACAAAAACGTGTATTTTGAGTCTTATTCATCATATTAGGTGCCAAAACGCTAAAATATATAAAATGACAATATATGAAGAAACAACTACATTACTAAAATCCTGTATTATGACTTTTTAAACTTGTGAGGTACCAAAACGTGAAACTGCATACAAAGTACACTATATTGGAAAATAAAACAACATTACCAAAAACGGAGCTTTTGACTGTTTTCAATTTACGTACTAAAACACTAAAACGCATGCAAATCACCTTTCATGTAGAAAAATAAATTATTTGAAAATAGTGTCTTTTGAGTATTTTTTAGCTTTTTAGGTTCCAAAATGTCAAAATGCATACAAAGCACCTTATATGGGACAATGCTATAACATTATCAGAAATGTGTCATTTGCTCGTTTTTTAGTATATTAGGAACTAAAACGTTGGAAAGCATGGAAAAAATCCTATAAAGGAAAAAAAAAGTGGTATTACCAAAATCGTGTCTTATTAGTGTTTTTCAGCTTCTAATCTACCCAAACTCTCAAAAGTATACAAAACACCTTTTCTTGAGCAAGAGAACAACATTACCAAAAAGTGTGTTTTGAGCACTTTTTTTTTTTTTTAGTTTATTAGGTACCAAAACTCTAAAACACATCAAAAGTAGCCGATATAGAGAAAATAAAATATATCACCACAAAAATGCCTTATGAGTGTTTTAAGATTCTGAGGGGCTGAAGCGCTAAAACATATTAATATTATTAATTTTAATTAATATTAATTATTAGTAATATTGAGAAAAGAACATCATCACCAAAAACGTGTATTATAAGTGTGATTCACCATATAAGGTACCAAAATATCAAAATACATACAAAGAAAACTATCTAAAGAAACAGAAAACTTCAAAAATATATTTTTATTTATTTTTTTTTGCAGTATGCTAGGTACCAAAATGCCAAAACATATGGAAATTAGCCAATATAGGAAAACGAAACGATAAAAATCATAAACATGTATTATGAGAGTTTTAGATGTTTAGAGGTATCAGATTGCTGAAACACGTGAATAGTACTCTTTATTCAGAAACAACAATATTACAGAAGAAGAAAAAATGTGTATTTTGAGTCTTTCTCACCCCACATCAAAACGCTAAAATGCATACCAAAAAAAAAAACTTATTTGGAAAAAAAATAACTCTATTACCAAAATCCTGTTTCTGAACTTGTTAGGTACCAAAACGTCAAAGTGCATGCAAAGCACACTATATATGGAAAAAAAAAATTCCAAAAACGCGGCTTTTGAGTGCTTTTACGTACCAAAACGTTAAAACATATTCAAAATACCCGTTACTAAGAATGAAAAAGAACATCATCATAAAATGTCTTTTGAGTATTTTTTAGCTTGTTAGATACCAAAACGCCAAAATGCATGCAAAACACCCTATATAGGGTAATGAAACGACAATACAAGAAACGTTTCTTTTGCGTGTTTTTCATCATATTAGTCACTCAAACGGTAAAAAGCATGGAAAACTACCTTTATGAGAAATCTAAACAACATTACAAAAATCGTGTCGTTTGAGTGTTTTCATCATCTTACATAACATCTTATCTTACATAACAAAACTCTGAAAAGCTCTAAAACTCGTTCTGTAGAAGCAGAAAAGCATTATTAAAAGGTGCGTTTTAGGTGCAAAGTAGCCTATACGGGGAAACTAATCGATATTACCACAAACATGTCTTATGAGTGTTTAAGGTTCTTATGAGGTGAAACGCTAAAGCATATGAATATTACTCTATATTGAGGGAACATAACTTCATTACCAAAAAACGTGTATTGTGAGTGTCATTAGCCATGTTAAATACCAAAACGCCATATAACAGTTTCTGGAGAAACAGAACATTTAAAAAAAAAACGTGTGTTTTAAGTATTTTTGAGTTTGTTAGATACCAAATTACCAAACACATGCAACGTAGGCCTGTATAGTGAAACAAAACGATATAATCACAAACGTGTATTATGAGTGTTTTTTTTTTTATATGTTCTAAGGTATCAAAACACTAAAACACGTGAATTGTCCTCTATAGTGAGGAACAGTACAACTTTAACAAAAACGTGTATTGAGTTCTATTCACCATATTAGGTACCAAAACGACAAAATATATGCAATGAAATATATATGAAGAACAACTTTTACATTACCAAAAATCTGTATTAAGACTAAAATTGTTACATATCAAAACGCATCAGAGCATTTAAAGCACACTATAATAGAAAAGAATACATTACCAAAAACCTAACTCTTGGGTTTTTTTTTCAGCTTCTTAAGAACCAAAACGGTAAAAAGCATGCAAAACACCCATTATACAGAAACAAAACAAATTCTTGAAAAAAAAAGTGTATTTTGAGTGTTTTTTGAGCTTCTTAGGTACCAGAACGCCAAAATGTATGGAAAGCACCCTATGTAGGGTAATTAAACGCTTTTACCAAAAACGTGTCATTTGCGTGTTTTTGAGCATATAGAGCACAAAATTGCTAAAAATCATGGAAAACATCCAATACAGGAACCCTGTAAACAATATTACTAAAATCATGACTTTTGTGTTTTTGTGCTTCTTACGTACCAAAATTTTAAAAATGCATACAAAACACTCTTTCAAGAGGAATATAACATTACCAGAAACGTGTGTTTTAGTGTTTTTTTTTTATAGTTTATTAGGTGACAAAACGCCTAAACATATGCTAGTATGGGGAAACTAAAAAATATTACCGGAAACGTGTCTTATGAGTATTTTTTTTAAGGTTCATAGGTGCTGAATCTCTAAAACATATGAATATTTCTTTATCTTAAAAAGAAAAAAAAATCATTACCAAAGACGTGTATTATGAGTGTGTTCCATCATGTTAAGTATCAAAACACCAAAATACATAAAAAGAACCTTTTCTAGAGATAGAGAACATTTCTAAAAACGTGTGTTTAAAGTGTTATTTATTAGCTACCAAACCCCAAAACACATGTAAAGTACCCGAAAGAGGGAAACGAAACGATATAATAAAACGTAAATTATGAGTGTTTTTCATGTTCTTACCATCGGAATGCTAAAACACTTGAATAGTACCCTATATTGAAAAAAAAAATAAAAAAAAAATAAAAAAAAACATGTATTGTCTTATTTACCATGTTAGGTACCAAAAGGCCAATACACATACAAAGAACCGTTTATTAAAAAAGAAAACTATATTTTCAAAAACCTGTATCATGCAAAGCACACTATTTCGGAAAATAAAATCACTAAAAACATGGCTCTTTTTTCAGCTTCCTAAGTACCAAAACGGTAAAACGCATGTAAAACACCTATTATGGAAAAAAAGAACATCAAAAAAGTGTATTTTGAATTTTTTTTTCTTTATCTTGCTAGATACGAAAACTCCAAACAACATTTAAAACACATTATTTCGGAAAAGAAAATATTACCAAAAAACGCGGCTTTTAAACTATTTTTTTGCTTATAACGTACGAAAACGCTGAAATGCACGTAAAACACCCTTTATGGAAAAAAAGAAATTCATCAAAAATGTGTGTTTTTAACGTTTTTTTTTTTTTTTTTTACGCCAAAATGCATGCAAAGCATGCATTATGGGTAATTAAATGACATTACCAGATACGTGTCGTCTCCGTGTTTTTCAGAATATTAGGCAGCAAACCGCTAAGAATCATGAACACCATATATTAGAAAACTGAACAACAACATCAGAGTCTTGTCTTTTGAGTGTTATTGGACTTCTTACGTACCAAAACTCTAAGATACTTGAAAGATACTGAAAGAACAAAAGGACATTACCAAAACCGTGTATTTTGAGTGTTTCTTTGAGTTTATTAGGTAGCAAAGCGCCATGGAAATATGGTAACATGGCAATTAGCCAATCTGCGGATCTTATGAATGTTTTTAAAGTTCTTTGGTGCTGAAATACTAAAAGATATGAATAATACTCAGTATTAGAAAAAAAATAAATAAATAAATGAAAAATATGTCTATTATAAATGTGATTCACCGTGTTACGTATCGAAACGCCAAAATGCATACAATGAACACCTAATGGAGAGAAACATGACAATATTTCCAAAAACTTGTTTTTTTTATATATTTATTTTTTTTTCGTTTTATTAGGTACAAAAACGCCAAAACACATACAAAGTAGCCAATATAGGGAAGCGGAACGACATAGTCACCAACCAGTATAATTTATTTATTTTTTTACATTATTTTATTTTATTTTTTTTTTTTTTTTTTATTTATTTACTTTTATTAATTTATTTATTTTTCTTAAATATCAGAACGCTAAAACACGAAAATAGTCCTTGAGAAACAAAACAACATCAAGAAAAACATTCATTATGAATATTATTAACCATGTTAGTTACGAAATCTTCAAAATGCATACAAAGAATCCTTTATTAAGAAACACATCCACATTACCAAACACCAGCATTATGACTGTTTTTTTAACTTGTTAGATACCAAAGCACCAAAGCGATTGCAAAGCATATTATATTGGAAAAGAAGACAACATTATAAAAAACGTGGTTTCTGAATTTTCTTCAGCTTTTACGTAGCAAAATGCTAAAAGGCATGAAGAATACCCCTCATGGAGAAACAGAATAGCTTCACAAATAAACTATTTATTGAGTGTTTTTGAACTTCTTATGTACCAAAAAATATTAATAAAAGCGTGTATTATGAGTCTCATTGACTATTTTAGGTACAAAAACGCCAAAATGTATACAAAAAACATTTTCTGGAGAAACAGATAATTTCCAATAATGTATGTTTTAAGTGTTTTATAGTTTGTTAGGTCCAAGAACGCAAAAACTGTAAAGTAACCAACATAATAAAACGAAACGATACATTTAAAGCACCCTATATGGGGCGATGTGACGACATTACCAGAAGTGTGTCATTTGCCTGTTTTGAGCATATTGGGCATCAAAACGCTAAAAAGCATGGAAAACACCTGATATGGTAAAACTAACATCATTCTGATAATCGTATCTTTTGAATGCTTTTGAGCTTCTTACATACTAAAACTCTAAAATACATGAAAACTCCCTTTCCGGAGGGACAGAACAATATTGCCAAAAATGATTGTTTTAAATATTTTTCAATTCATTATATACCAAAACGCCTCAACATTTGTAAATTAAGCAGTTATGAGGAAACTAAACGGTATTTCCACAAGCATGTTTTATGAGGGTTCTTTATGAGGTTCTTAGGTGCTGAGACGCTAAAACAAATAAGTATTACTCTATATTGGAAAGCAAATCATTATTACTAAAAGCTTGTATTATGAGTCTCATTGACTATTTTAGGTACAAAAACGCCAAAATGTATACAAAGAACATTTTTTGGAGAAACAGATAATTTCCTATAATGTATGTTTTAAGTGTTTTATAGTTTGTTAGGTCCAAGAACGCAAAAACTCATGTAAAGTAACCAACATAATAAAACGAAACGATATAATCATAAACAGGCGTTATGAGTGTTTTTTTTTTTTCTTAGGCCAGGTACCAAAACGCCGAGGTGCATACAAAGCACACGAAATTAGAAAAGAAAACATCACCAAAAAAGTGTCTTTTTAGTGTTTTCAAACTAGTTACGTACCAAAGCACTAAAACGCACGCAAAGAAAAAAATAAAAATAAGAAAAAATAAATAAATAAATAAAATGGATAAAGCAGAACAACTTCATCAAAAGAGTGTATTTTAAGTGTTTTTTTTCGTCTTGTTAGATACAAAACATACAAAATGCATGGAAAGCATCCTATATTGGGTAATGAAACAACATTACCAGAAACCTGTCATTTCCTTGTTTTGAGCATACAAGGCACCAAAAAGCTAAAAGCATGGAAAACATCTCATTTGGGAAAACTAAACATTACTAACAAATCATGTATTTTAAATGTTTTTGAGCCTCTTACGTACCAAAACTCTAAAATACATGTAAAACACCATTTCTGGAGGAACAGAACAATATTACCCAAAAACTTGTGTTTAGGGTGTTTTCGAGTTTATTACCAAAACTGCAAATCAAATTCAAATTAGCTGATATGGGAAAATAAAACAATATTACCACAAATGTGTCTTATGAGTGTTTTTAAGGTTCTTAGGTGCTGAAATGCTAAAACTTATGAATATTTCCATATTGAGAAACATAACATTATTTCCAAAAATGTATATTTTACATGTTTTTCAGTGTATTAGGTACAAAATCGCAAACTAGCCAATATAAAGAAAAGAAAGAAATTGTATAAAAACACTTGTTATGATTGTTTTTTATGTTTTAGGTATCAGAATTCTAAAGCACATGAATAGCTCTATACTGAGGAACAAAACAACAATAATTACTATTATAGGTACCAAAAAGCTAAAATGCATAAAAAAAAAAAAAATATATATATATATATATATATATATATATATATATATATATATATATATATATATATATATATATATATATATATATATATATATATATATATATATATATATATATATATATATATATATATATATATATATATATATATATATATATATATATATATATATATATATAAAACTCTATGAAGAAACAGAACTACATTATTAAAATACCTGTATTATGTATGATTTTTTTTTTTTATTTGTTAGGTGCCAAAACGGCAAAGTGCATTCAAAGCACACTATATTAAAAAAGAAAACATTACCAAAAAGTTATTTTTTAGTGTTTTCATCTTCCTACGTACCAAAAACGCTAAAACGCATGCTAAACGTCCTTTTAGGAAAAACTGAACAAATTCACCAAAAAAGTGTATTTTTAGTTTATTTGCACCTGTTAATTACCAAAATGACGAAATGCATGGAAAGCAACTAATATGGAGATATGAAATGACATTATCAGAAACGTGTCATTTGAGTTTTTTTTAAACATATTAGGCATAAAAACGCTAAAAACAAAGGAAAAAAAAAACCTGTATTGGAAAACTAAAACAATGTTATCAAAATTATGTCTTTTACTTTTTTTTTAAGCTATTTACGTACCAAAACTCTAAAATACATGGAACATTACCCAAAACGTGTCTTCGATATTTTTCAGTTTCTTAGGTACTAAAACGGCAAAACACATACAAATTAGAAAATATAACAAAACTAAACCACAAACGTGTCTTATGAGTTTTTTTAAGATTCTTAGATGCAGACACGTTAAAACATATGCATATTAATCTATGTTAGGTAACAGAATATCATTAACAAAAAATGTGTATTATGAGTATGATTCACCATATTAGTTACCAAAATGCAAAATACATACAAAGGACACATTCTGGAATAAGAGAATATTTCCAAAAATTTGTGTTTTAGGTGTTTTTTTTTTTTTCAGTTTGTTTGGTACCAAAACGACAAAAGACGTGGAAATTAACCAATACAGGAAAACGAAACGATATAATCACAAAAGTGTATTATGAGTGTTTTTGAAGTTCCTAGGTATGAAAACGCTAAAACACGTGAATAGTACTCTAAATTGAGAAACAGAACACCTTTACCAAAAAACAGGTATTATGAGACTTTCACAATGTTAAGTACCAAAACGCCAAAATGCATACAAAGAAACCTGTGTTTTTACTTTTAATTTTATTTATATATTTATTTTTTTCATGTAGGAGAGACAGTGGCCGAGGGCAACAAAAATCCAATAAAAAAAATAATAATAAAAAAAAGCCCACTGAGATGCCAGTCCCAGAAAAGGGTCCAGAGCAGTAGTCACAAACTGAAGGATAAGAGTCTTCAACCTCACCCTTGAAGGAATTCGTCATAGGAAGATGGAAATGCAGAAGCAGGCAGCGAGTTCCAGAATTTACCAGAGAAAGGGATGAATGACTGAGAATGCTGGTTAACTCTTGCATTAGAGAGATGGACAGAATTGGGGTGGGAGAGAGAAGAAAGTCTTGTGCAGTGAGTCCGCGGGAGGAGGGGAGGCACGCAGTTAGCAAGATCAGAAGAGCAGTTAGCATGAAAATACCGGTAGAAGATAGTTAGAGATGCAACATTGCAGCGATGAGAGAGAGGCTGAAGACAATCAGCTAGATAAGAGAAGGTGATGAGACGAAAAGCTTTTGATTCCACCCTGTCTAGAAGAGCAGTATGAGTGGAACCCTCCCAGACATGTGAAGCATACTTCATACATGGACGGATAAGGCCCTTGTAAAGAGTTAACATCAGGGGGGGGGGTGTTAGAAAAACTGGCGAAGACGTCTCTGAACGCCTAACTTTATAGAAGCTGTTATATAGAAGCTATAGAAGCTAGAGATGAGGTGTGAGGTTTCCACTTCAGATTATAAGTAAAGGACAAACCGAGGATGCTCAGTGTAGAAAAGGGGAACAGTTGAGTGTCATTGAGGAAGAAGGGATAGTTGTCTGAAGGGTTGTGTCAAGTTCATAAATGGAGGAACTAAGTTTTTGAGGCACGGAACAATACCAAATTTGCTCTGCCCCAATCAGAAATTTTAGAAAGATCAGAAGTCAGGCGTTCTGTGGCTTCCCTGCATGAAATATTTACTTCTGAAGTCTATGAAAAGACGTGGAAAAGTGCAGGGTGTTATCATCAGCGTAGAAGTGAATAGGACAAGAAGTTTGGTCTAGGTCATTGATGAATAATAAGAAGAGAGTGGGTGACAGGAAAGTATCCTGAAGAACACCACTGTTAATAGATTTAGAAGAACAGCTTTGTGCCAGACTCTATCAAAAGCTTTTGATATATCCAAGGCAACAGCAAAAGTTTCTTCCTGTTGAGGATAGATTCAAAATCTTTAGATAGGCACGACGGTAGTCTGTGGGATTAGAACGGTCACCCTTTTTAGAAACAGGTTGAATGTAGGCAAACTTCCAGCAAGAAGGAAAGGTAGATGTTGATAGACCGAGCTGAAAGAGTTTGAATAAACAAGGTGCAAGCACGGAGGCACAGTTTCGGAGAACAATAGGAGGGACCCCATCAGGTCCATAAGCCTTCAGAGCATTTAGGCCAGCATGGAAAGCATCATTGCGAAGAATTTTAATAGGTAGCATAAAGTAGTCAGAGGGTGGAGGAGAGGGAGGAACAAGCCTTGAATCGTCCAAGGTAGAGTTTTTAGCAAAGGTTTAAGCGAAGAGTTCAGCTTTAGAGATAGATGTGATAGCAGTGGTGCCATCTGGTTGAAATAAAGGAGGGAAAGAAGAAAAAGCAAAGTTATTAAAGATATTTTTGGTTAGGTGCAAGAAGTCACAAGGGAAGTTAGATCTTAGAAAAAAATTTTGACACTTTCTGTTAATGAAGGAGTTTTTTGGCTAGTTAGAGAACAGACTTTGCATGGTTCCGGGAAGAAATATAAAGTGCATGAGATTCTGGTGATGGAAGGCTTAAGTACCTTTGGTGGGCCACCTCTCTATCATATATAGCATATATATAACACGAGAACAAGCTGTGTTAAACCAAGGTTTGCAAGGTTTAGGTCGAGAAAAAGAGGAAAGAATGTACGCCTCTATGCCAGACACTATCATCTCTGTTATGCGCTCGGCACACAAAGACGGGTTTCTGACACGGAAACAGTAGTCATTCCATGGAAAATCAGCTAAATAGTCAGGTCCCCCCAACTATCAGAGGCAAAACGACAGAGGCATCTTCGCTTAGGTGGATCCTGAGAAGGGATTGGAGAGAGAGGACAAGATACAGATATGAGATTGTGATCGGAGGAGTCCAATGGAGAAGAAAGGGTGACAACATAATCAGGATTAGAGGTCAGGAAAAGGTCAAGAATGTTAGGCGTATCTCCAAGACGGTCAGAAATACGAGTAGGGTGTTGCACCAATTACTCTAGGTCGTGGAAGATAGCAAAGTTGAAGGCTAGCTCACCAGGGTGGTCAGTGAAAGGAGAGGAAAGTCCAAGCTGGTGGTGAACATTGAAGTCTCCAAGAATGGAGATCGCTGCAAAAGGGAAGAGAGTCAGAATGTGCTCACTTTGGAAGTTTAGTCAAAGAATTTCTTATTGTCAGAGGAGTTAGGTGAGAGGTATACAGCACATGTAAATTTAGTTTGAGAGTGACTCTGTAGTCGTAGCCAGATAGTGGAAAACTCGGAAGATTCAAGAGCGTGGGTACGACAGCCGTTGCGCACATACACGCAACATCCAGCTTTGGATTGAAAATGAGGATAAGGAAAGTAAGAGGGAACAGAAAAGGGGCTACTGTCAGTTGCTTCAGACACCTGAGTTCAGTGAGGAAAAGAAGATGAGGTTTAAAAGAGAAAAGCTGGTGTTTTACAGATTGAAAATTAGATTAGTATGAAACCTAAGTACATTACCAAAAACCTGTATTATGAATGTCTTGAGCTTGTTAGGTACCAAACCGCCAAAATTCATGCAAAGCACACTATATTAGAAAAGAATACATTATCAAAAACGTGGCTTTTGAGTGTTTTCAGCTACTTATATACCAAAATGATAAAACTCATGTAAAACACCCTTTATAGAGATTAACCTCATCAAAATAGTGTATTTTGAGAGTTTTTGAGCTTGTTAGGTATCAAATCTCCAAAATGGTTGCAAAGCGTCGTTTAAGGGTAATAAAACGACATTACAAGAAACGTGTCATTTGCTTGCTTATTTTATTTTATTTGTTTAGCAAATTAGGACCAAAATGTTAAAAAAGTATGGAAAAAGTCTATTTAGAAAACTAAACAACTTTAACAAATTGTGTCTTTTGAGCCTTTTTTTAGCTTCTTACATAAGAAATATTTAAAAATACATACAAAACACCTTGTCTGGAGGAACAGAAGAGCATTACTAAAAATATGTGTTTTGGGTGTTTTTTTTTTATTTATTAGGTACCAAAACACATGCAAATTATCTCAAACGTGTCATATGAGTGTTTTTTTAAGGCTCTTAGATGTTGAAACGCTAAAGCATATGAATATTAATCAAAATTGAGGAAGAGAACATCATTACTAAAAACTTGTATTTTGAATGTTATTCATCATGTTAAGTCCTAAATCATCAAAATGCATACAAAAACCATTTCTGAATAAAAAGTATTTCCAAAAATGTGTGTTTTAAGTGTTTTTCAGTTTGTTAAGTACCAAAACACCAAAACACTTGCAAAATATCAATATGAGAAAAATTAATTATATAATCACAAACATGTGTTACGTGTGTTTTTGATGTTCTAATGTATCAGAAAGCTAAAACACGTGAATAGTACTCTATATTAAGAAACAGAACAGTATTTTTCACCATGTTAGGTACCAAAACGTCAAAATGCATCCAAACAAAAAAAAAAAAAAAAAAAAACAGAACTACATTACTAAAAAACTGTATGATCAATGTTATTTTTTTTTATGTTGTTAGATACCAAAACGCCAAACTGCGTGAAAAGTACAATATATTGGAAAAGAAAACAACTTTACCAAAAACATTTTTTTTTAAGAGTTTTCGGATTCTTACAAACCAAAACTCTAAAACGCATGCTAAACACCCTTTTTGGAGAAACAGAAAAACTTTATCAAAAAGTATATTTTGAGTGTTTTGAGCTAGTTAGTTATTAAAGCCCCAAATGCATGCAAATCATCCTATATGGGATAACGTAACAATATTACCAGAAACTTGTTATTTGCCTGTTTCTAAACATATTAGGCACCTAAACGCTAAAAAGCATGGAAAACACCCTAATATGGAAAATTAAACAGACAATTTCCAGTGTTTATGAGCTTTTAAGGTACCAAAACTCTAATATGCATCCAAAACACCCATTCTCGAGGAACAGAAAAACATTACCAAAAAGGTGTGCTTTTGAGTTTATTAGGTACGCCAAAACACATGCAAACTAGCAAATATTGGGAAACTAAATGATATTGTCAAAGACGTGTCTTATGATTGTTTTTGAGGTTCTTAGATGTTAAAACACTACAACATATGAAAAATACTCAAAGTTCAGTAACAGAAAATCATTAATAAAAATATGTATTATGAAAGTGATACACCATATTAGGTACAAAATCTTAAATTTTTGGAGAAACAAAAAACGTTTGTTTTATTTTTTTTCAAGTTTATAAGTACTAAAAGGCCAAAAAACATGCAAAGTAGCCAATATAGGGATACCAAAAGATATAATCACAACCGTGTATTATGAGTGTTTTCGATTTTGTTAGATATTAGAACTCTAAAACACGTGAATAATACTCTATACTGACAAACAAAACAACTTTATGAAAAAAAAAAAAACGTGAATTATGAGTCTTATTATTGTACGTTAGGTACAAAAACGATGAAATGCATAAAAAGAAACTTACTTTTTTGGAAATGTTCTATTTCTCCAGAGAAGTTCTTTGTATACATTTTTTGGCGTTTTTGTACTTAATATGGTGAATGAGCCTCATAACACACACTTTTAGTAATAACGTTTTCTTTCTCAATATAGATTAATACTTATTTGTGTTAGCGTCTCATCACCTAAAAACCGTAAAAAACTCTCATAAGACACGTGTGTGGAAATATCGCTTAGTTTCCCCATAATGTAAATAATGTAAATGTCTAGGCGTTTTGGTATATAATGAACTGAAAAAAAAAAACACTGAAAAACACACATTATTGGTAATGTTGTTATGTTCCTCCGGACAGAGAGTTTTGCATGCATTTTAGAGTTTTGGTACGTAAGAATCTCAAAAAAAAAAAAAAAAAAACACTCGAAAAACACTTTATTTGAGAGATTGTTCTGTTTCTCCTTAAGGGATGTTTTTCATGAATTTTAGCGTTTTGATACGCAAAACCTGAAAAAAAAATGTTTTTGGCAGTTGTTTTATTTTCTAATAAGATAACTTAAGATATCTTAAGATATCTAACTAAATAAAAAAAAAAAACAGTCATAATGCAGGTTTTTGGTAATATAGATGTGTTTCTTAATATAGGTATATAGGTATATATGCATACAGGTAAGCATTTTGAAGTTTTCGCACCTATCATAGTGAATAAGATTCATAATTCATAACGCTTTTCTTAATGTTGTTCTGTTTCTGAATATAGAGTACTATTTTTGTGTTTTAGCGTCCTGATAGCTTTTGTTTGTGATTATTTCGTTTCGTTTCCCTATACTGGAACCTTTGCATAGGTTTTGGCATTTTGATATCTAACAAAAACACTTAAAACACACGTTTTTTAATATTATATGCTGATTTTTTTATTTTATTTTATTTTATTTATTTATTTATTTTTTTTTTTCTCCAGAAAGGGTTCTTTCTATGCATTTTGGCGTTTTGGTACGTAACATGGTGAATCACACTCATAATACACATTTTTGTAATGATGCTTTTTTTGTTCCCCCAATATAGAGAAATATTCATAAGTTTTAGCGTTTCAGCACCGAAGAATCTTAAAAAAACACTCATAAGATACGTTTGTGGTAATATCGTTTAGTTTCCTCATATGTGCTACATTGCATATGTTTAGGCGTTTTTGCACCTAATGAACTTAAAAACACTTTGATACCTTAGAACATTGAAAAAAAAAAGAAAAAAAAACATATACACGTTTGTGATTATATCGTTTCATTATATATGCTAATTTGCATGTATTTGGCAATTTCGTACCTAACAAGCTGAAAAACAATTAAAACTCATGCTTTTGGATTTTTTTTTTTTTTTTTTTACCTAACAAACTGAAAATACTTAAAGCACACATTTTTGAAAAATGTTGTTCTGTTTCCCCAAGTACAAGGCCAAAATCCATAGAAAGTACCCTATATGGGAAAGTAAAAGACATTAAGAGAAGCGAATTATGCGCATTTTTTTTTTTAACTTCTTAGGTACAAAAAGACGAAAAGGCGTTAATAGCACTCTATATGGAGATACGAAACACCATTGACAAAAACCTATTTTTTTTTTTGTGTGTGTGTGTTTTTGAACTATTTAAGTATCAAAACACTAAAACTCAAATAACCCTTTATGGAGAAACAAAAGACATTCAGATAAGAGACATTTCAGATATGAGAGTTTTGAGCTTCTTAGGTATCAAAAAGGCGAAATCGCATCAGTAACACCCTATATCGAGAAAAAAGAACATAACCAAAAATTTGAATTTCAAGTGTTTTTCTTTTTAGGTACCAAAAAACGCAAAAATACTTGCAAAGTCAATTATATTAAGAAATTAAATGACATTACTAGAAACATATTTTGAGTATTTTTGTGCATGTTAAGCTCCAAAACTCTAAGAAAAAAACAAAAAGTATGGAAAATCACCCAATATGGGAATAGAAAAGAACTTTACCAAAAACTTATCTTTTTCGGCTTCTTACATACCAAAACGCTAAAACGCATGCAAAACACCCTGTAAGAAGAAACAGAATAGTATTACCAAAATAAAAAATTTTAAGTGTTTTGAGCTTGTTACGTACAAAAACGCCAAAATACATGGAAAGTACACTATATGAGGAAACGAAAGAATATTATGAGAAACGTTTATTATGAGTGTTTTTTACCTTCTTATGTAACAAAACGTGATAAAACATGAATAGCACTCTAAATGGAGAAACTGAACATTACTAAAACTTTTATTTTAGTGTATTTCACATGATTTAGGTACCAAAACGCCAAAATGCATGCAAAGCACTCTATATGGCGAAAAGAAACAACATTTCCAGAAAAGTGCCTTTCGAGTGTTCATGAGCGTGTTAGGCAGCAAAACGCTAAAAAAAAAAAAATGGAAAACACTTTATACGGAAAAAGAAAACAATATTACTAAAATCATGTCTTTTGAGTGTTTTGAACTATTTATGTACCAAAACGATAAAACGCAGAGAAAACATCCCTTATGGGAAAACACAATAACGTTACCAAAAAAAAAAAGTATTTTGAGTGTTTTTCCTCATGTTACGTACAAAAAAAGCGAAAAATGTGTAGAAAGTATCTTATATGGGGAAACGAAAAGACATTATGAGAACCGTTTATTATTAGTGTTTTTTTTTAAGATACCAAAACTCGAGAGTACATGACACTCTATATGGAGTAACAGAACATTAACAAAAACGTGTATTTTAAATATATATCACATCTTTAGGTATCAAACAACCAAAATGCATACAAAGCACATTAACTGGAGAAAGGAAACGAGATTTTAAAAAAAAAAATATCTTTGAAGAGTGTGCTAAGCACCATATCGCTAAAAAGCATGGAAAGGAACCTCTATGGGAAAAGAAAACAACATTACAAATAACTACTTTTTTCAGTCTTTTGAGGTACTTACGTACCAGAACGCTAAAACGGATGGAAAACAACCTTTTATGGCGAAACAGAATAACATTACTAAAAATCAATACCTTGTGTGTTTATTTTTAGCTTGTCATGGAAAACACCCTATATGGGAAAGCAAAATATCATTACCAAAAATTATTCTTTTCATTTTTTTTTTTTAGCTATTTTCGTAGGAAACGCATGAAAACACCTCTTATGTGCAATAATAGAATAAATTTACCAAAATCGTGTATTTTGAGTGTTTTTCAGCTTGTTACGTAGAGAAATACCAAAAAGCATGCAAACTACTGCATATAGGGCAATGAAAAGACATTATCAGAGTTATGCATTATTATTATTATTATTATTATTATTATTATTATTATTATTATTATTATTATAGGTAAGAAAACGCGAAAACTGTTAATAGCACTCTATATGGAGAAAAGGAAAAAAACATTACGAAAAACGTGTATTTTTATTGTTTTTTACATTGTTAGGTACCAAAACGCAGAAATTTATGCAGAAATGTACGAGTATGTAGAAATGCATCCCCTTATATGGGGAAAAGAAAAGACATTACAAGAAACGTATCTGTTGAGTGTTTTCCTGGGTATTAGGCACTAAAACGCTAAACAGAATGGAAAACACCATATATGGAATCAGAAAACAAGTATTTTTTGCGTTTTTAACTACTTACATACAAAAACACCAAAATATAAAGGAAAGGACATTACGAGAACCGTGTATTTTGAGTGTTTTGAGCTTCTTAGGCACCAAAAACGCTAAAATGCCTGAATAGCACTCTATAAGGAGAAAGAGAACATTACCAAAAACGTCTATTTTGAGCGTGTTTCTCATTTTTAGGTACAAAAACGCCAAAATGCACGCAAAACGCACTATATGGGGAAAGGCAACGACATTTAGAAAAAAAAACATGTCTTTTGAGTATTTTTGAGCGTGCTACGAACCATAACGCTAAAAAGTATGGAAAGCAAACTATTTGGGAAAACAAACCAACATTATCAAAAAAGTCAGTAGTTTTTGAACCAAAACGCTAAGATGTTTGTAAAGCACCCTTCATAAGGAAAAACAAACTATTACAAAAATATTAGTAATCTGAGTTTTTGAGCTTGTTACGTAGAAAAATGCCAAAATGCGTCCAAAGTATCCTGTATAAGGAAACGAAATGACATTACGAGAAACATGTATTATAATTTTTTTCCTTAGATATCTAAACACTAAAATGCATGAAAAGCACTCTATATTTTAGGTATCATAGCGCTAAAACGGATGAATAGCATCCCATATGTAGAAACAAAACAATATTTCCAAAAACGTGCATTTTTAAGTGTTTTTAACATTGATAGGTACCAAAATGCGAAAATGCATGAATAGCACCTTATATGGGGAAAGGAAACAAGATTTCCAGAAACGTGTCTTTTGAGTGGTTATGAGCGTGCACTAAAACGCTAAAAAGCATAGAAAACACCTTATAAGGGAAAGGAAAACAACATTACCGAAAACGTGTCTTTTGAGTGTTTTTCAGGTGCATACTGAGCTAATACTCATGCAAAACACCCTTTATGGGGGAAACACAATAACTTTACTAAAAAAGTGTATTTTGAGGTTTTTTTTTAGCTTATTACGTAAAAAAGCCAAAATGCATGTAAAATACACTAAACGGAATAACGAAAAGACATTACAAGAAACTTTTATTATGAGAGTTTTAAGCTTCTTAGATACCAAAATGTTAAAACACACGATTAGCACTCTATTTTGGAGAAAAAGGACATTTCCAAAAACGTGTTTTTTTCAGAGTTTTTCACATTGATAGATACCAAAACGCAAAAAGCATTAAATGCCCCCTATATGGAGAAAACAAGAGACATTACCAGAAACGTGTCTTTTCAGTGTTTTTTTTTTTTTTTTGTGTTAGGTACCAAAAAACGGTAAAAATCATGGAAAACACAAAAACAAAACATTAAATGTGTCTTCGGACAATTTTTTTTTAACTTCTTACATACCAAAACGCTGAAAGGCATGGCTAAGGAGAATTACATTACCAAAAAAACAAGTATTTTTAGCTTTTTAAGGTTGTTACGTTGAAAAATTTAGAATTGCAGGGAAAGTACCCTATATGGGGAAACGGAAAGACATTATGAGAAACATGTATTATGAGAGTTTTTGAGTTTCTTAGGTACCAAAACTCGAAAACGCATGAATAGCACTCTGGTGAAAAGAACAATATTACAAAATATGAATATACCAAGTGTATTTCACATTTTTTAGACGCCATAACGCTAAAATGCATGCAAATCACAATATATGAGGAAAAGAAACGACATTTCCAGAAACGTGTCAGAGACGTCTCAACAGCATTACCAAAAACGGGTATTTTTAAGAGTTTTGAGCTTGTTACGTACATAAATGCCAAAATACATGGAAGTACACTATATGGGGAAAAGAAAGGACCTTACAAAAACCGTGTCGTGTGAATGTTTTTGAGCTTTTTAGGTAGCATAACTCGAAAACGCATGAATAGTATTCTATATGGAGAAATATAACATTACCAAAAACACGTATTATGACTTTAACTCACATTTTTATGTACCAAAACGCCAAAATGCACGCAAAACACCCTTTAAGAGAAAAAGAAACGAGATTTATAAAACCTGCCTTTTGCGTATTTATGAACGTGCTGGTTACTATAACGCTAAAAAAAAAAAAAAAAGCATGGGAAGAACCTAATATTGAAAACAAAACATTACGAAACACGTTTCTTTTCATAGTTTATGATCTACTTACAAGTCAAAACGTTAAAGCCCATGTAAAAAACAATCTCTATGAATGAAAATAACATCACAAAAAACAAGTATTTCGAGTGTTTTTTTTTACTTTTTATTTAGAAAAATGCAAAATGCTTTTTTCTAAGTAAAAATCCAAAATCTTTTTTTCATTTTTACTTAGAATTTTTTTTACTTTTTGCATTTGCCCAAAATGCAAAAAAAATATTACATTGAAAAAAAATACAATAACATTAACAAAAACAAGTTATTTGAGTGTTTTTAACCTTGTTATGGACAAAAAACGCAAAAATGCATGGAAAGTACCTTACATAGGGAAACAAAAGGACACTATGAGAAACGTTTGTTATGAGTGTTTTTGATCTTTCTGGTATTAAAATTTGAAACAGCATGAATAGCACTCAATATGGAGAAAGAGAACAAAATTACGAAAAATATGTGTTTTGAGTGTATTTCACATTATTAGGTACCAAACCGCCAGCATATACGGAAAGCACACTATATGGGGGAAAGGAAACGACTTTAAAAAAAGAAAAAAATGTCTTTTAAATATTTATGAGTACGTGGTAGTCACCATAACCCTAAAAAGCATGGAAACATCTTATATGAGAAAAGAAAACAACTTTGCCAAAAAGTTTTCTTTTAAGTGTTTGTTTTTTTTTAGCTACTTACATAACAAAATGCTGAAACGCATACAAAACACCCTTTAAGGAGAAACAGAAAAAAAAAAACATTACCAAAAACAAGGAGGAGGCAGTAGGCACCTGCCGAAACGATAATTACTCCCAGTGAGGTCTAAAGCACAGTTCAGGGGGTGCTGTGAACTTATCATTAAACCCAGCAGTGACCTCACTGAACGTTTCCCTTTGTGTCTCACAACACAAGGGGGCAGTCACAGCCTGCTCTCTAAAGACAACTCTCTTCCTCCACACAAAACTACAAGCACCTAATAACACACACACCCTTCACTCAAAAATTTTTAAATCATCATGGCGACTCCTACACCTGCCTCGGAGTCCTCATCAGGGGAGGGGACCATAAATGTCCCCAGGTCAGACTGCCTTTCTGTCAACGACCCTAAGTGTCTTGACACCCCCCTCAACTTTTTCTTCATTAACTTCTGCAACATTCGCGGTCTAAGATCTAATTTTCAGTCTGCAGAACACCATCTTTCCTCTTCTAAACCTCATCTTCTTTTCCTCACTGAAACTCAGGTGTCTGAGGCAACTGCCAGTAGCCCCTTTTCTATTCCCTCCTACTTTCTCTATCCTCATTTTCGATCCAAATCTGGATGCTGTGTTTATGTGCGCAGTGACTTAACCTACACTCTTGAATCTTTCGAGTTTTCCACCATCTGGCTACGACTACAGAGTCACTCTCAAACTAAATTTATCTGTGCTCTATACCTTTCACCTAACTCCTCTAACTATAAAAAATTCTTTGACTGTTTAACTTCCATAGTGGAGCACATTCTGACTCTCTTCCCTTTTGCAGAGATCACCATTCTTGGAGACTTCAATGTTCACCACCAGCTTTGGCTTTCCTCTCCCTTCACTGACCATCCTGGTGAACTAGCCTTCAACTTTGCTATACTCCATGACCTAGAGCAGTTGGTGCAACACCCTACTCGTATTCCTGACCGTTTTGTAGATATGCCCAACATTCTTGACCTTTTCCTGACCTCTAATCCTTCTGCTTATGCTGTCACCCTTTCTTCTCCGTTGGTCTCCTTCGATCACAATCTCATATATGTATCTTGTCCTATCGTTCCAATCTCTCCTCAGGATCCCCTAAGCAAAGGTGCCTCTAACCTTTTGCCTCTGCTAGTTGGAGGGACCTGAGGAGGTATTTTTCTGACTTTCCTTGGAATGACCACTGCTTCCGTGTCAGAGACCCGTCTTTGTGTGCTGAGCACATAACAGGGGTGGTAGTGTCTGGCATGGAGGCGTACATTCCTCACACTTTTTCTCGACCTAAACCTTCCAAACCTTGGTTTAACACAGCTTGTTTTCGTGCTATACATGGTAGAGAGGTGGCCCACAAAAGGTACTTAAGCCTTCCATCACAAGATCTAGCTCCTCTCGTAACTTCTGGCATCTAGCCAAAAATATCTCCAATAACTTTGCTTCTTCTTCTTTCCCTCCTTTATTTCAAATAGATGGCACCACTGGTATCACATTTATTTCTAAAGCTGAACTCTTCGCTAAACCTTTTGCTAAAAAATCTACCTTATACGATTCAAGGCTTGTTCCTCCCTCTCCTCCACCCTCTGACTACTTCATGCTACCTATTAAAATTCTTCGCAATGATGTTTTCCATACCCTTGCTGGCCTAAGCCTTCGGAAGGCTTATGGACCTGATGGGGTCCCTACTATTGTTCTCCGAAACTGTGCCTCCGTGCTTGCACTTTGCCTAGTCAAACTCTTTCAGCTCTGTCTGTCAAAATCTACCTTTCCTTCTTGCTGGAAGTTTGGCTACATTTAACCTGTTCCTAAAAAGGGTGACCGTTCTAATCCCTCAAACTCCCGTCCTATTGCAAAAATTTTCTACCTATCTAAAGATTTTAAATCTATCCTCAACAAAAAGATTCTTAAACATCTATCTTTTCACAAACTTCCATCTAATCACCAGTATGGGTTCCGTCATGGCCGCTCTACTGGTGATCTTCTGGCTTTCCTTACTGAGTCTCCTTTAGATATTTTGGTGAAACTTTTGTTGTTGCCTTGGACATATCAAAAGCTTTTTGATTGAGTCTGGCACAAAGCTTTGATTTCCAAACTACCCTCCTACGGCCTCTATCCTTCTCTCTGTAACTTCATCTTAAGTTTCCTTTCTGACCGTTCTATTGCTGCTGCGGTAGACGGTCACTGTTCTTCTCCTAAATCTATTAACTATTAACAGTGGTGTTTCTCAGGGTTCTGTCCTGTCACCCACTCTCTTCTTATTATTCATTAATGATCTAAACCAAACTTCTTGTCCTATCCACTCCTACGCTGATGATACCACCCTGCACTTTTCCACGTCTTTTCATAGACATCCAACCCTTAAGGAGGTAAACATTTCACGCACGGAAGCCACAGAATGCTTGATTTCTGATCTTTCTAAACTTTCTGATTGGGTCAGAGCAAACTTGGTATTGTTCAATGCCTCAAAAATTCAATTCCTTCATCTATCAACTCGACACAACCTTCCTGACAACTATCCCCTGATCTGCAATGACACTCAACTATCCCCCTCTTCTTCACTGAACATCCTCGGTCTGTCCTTTACTTATAATCTGAACTGGAAACTTCATATTTCATCTCTAGCTAAAACAGCTTCTATGAAGGTAGGTGGTGTTCTGAGACGTCTCTGCCAGTTTTTCTCACCCCCCCCCCCCAGCTGCTAGCTCTTATCCGTCCATGTATGGAGTGTGCTTCACATGTCTTGGGGGGGTTCCACTCATACTGCTCTTCTAGACAGCGTTTCGTTTTATCAACTCCTCTCCTCTAAATGACTGTCTTCAACCTTTCTCTCACCGCCGCAATGTTGCATCTCTAGCTATCTTCTACCACTATTTTCATACTAACTGCTCTTCTGATCTTGCTAACTGCATGCCTCCCCTCCTCCCGCGGCCTCTCTGCACAAGACTTTCTTCTTTCTCTTACCCCTATTGGTATCCACCTCTCTAATGCAAGAGTTAACCAGTACTCTCAATCATTCATTCCTTTCTCTGGTAAACTCTGGAACTCCCTGCCTGTTTCTGTATTTCCACCTTCCTATGACTTAAATTCCTTCAAGAGGGAGGTTTCAAGACACTTATCCATGAATTTTTGACTACTGCTTTGACCCTTTTATGAGACTGGCATTTGATTGGGCATTTTTTAATTGTTTTTTTTTGTTTCCCTTGGCCAGTATCTTATATGGCCAGCCTCCTATATGAAATAGAAAAAAAAAGTATTTTGAGTGCTTTGAGGTTTAAAAAAAACACCGAAAATGCAGGCAAAGATCCTTATATGGGGAAACAAAAAGGCATTACAAAAAAAACGTGTATTATGAGAGTTCTTCAGCTTCTTATGTACCAAAGGGGTAAAAGGTATGAAAAACACTCTATATGTAGAAACACAAGAACACTACAAAAAAAAAAAATATTTGACTGTCTCACATTGTTAAGTGCTAAATGCCAAAATGCATGCACAACACCCTTTATGGGGAATGGAAGCAAGATTTATAGAAATGTCTTTTTTGAGTTTTTTTTTCATCGTGTTAGGCAGGAAAATGCTAAAAACCATGGAAAACACCCTGTATAGAAAAAAAAAAAACACCAAAAACCTGGCTTTTGAGTTTTTTCAGCTTCTTACATACTAAAACCCTAAAACTCAAGCAACACACCCTTTTTAGAAAAAAAAAAAACACAATAACTTTACAATAAACGTGTATTTTGTTTGTTTTGAGCTTGTTACGTAGAAAATGCAAAAATGCATGGAAAGTAAAAAAACAAAAATAAGAAAACAAAAAAGATATTAAGAGAAAAGTGTACAATGAGAGTTTTTGTGTTTTTAGGTACCAAAACGACATTACCAGAAACGTGTCTTTTGAATGTTTTGTAGCTTGTTAAGCATCAAAATGCTAAAAAAAAAAAAAAAAAAAAAAAAAAAAAACATGGAAATCACCCTCCATGGGAATACAAAACTATAAGAAAAACGTGCTATTTTTTTTTTTTTTTAGTTTTGTTTTTGAACTTCTTGCGTCCATAAACTCTAAAACGTATGTAAAACACCATTCATGATTAAACAGAATAACATTACCGAAAACAAGTATTTTGAGTGTTTTTGAGCTTCTTACATTGAAAAACACACAACTGCATGCAAAATACCCTGTATGGGAAAATGAAATGACATTACGAGAAACATGTATTATGAGTGTTTCTAAGGTACCAAAATGTTAAAATGCTTTAATAGGACTCTATATGGAGAAACAGAACAACATTACCACAAATGTGTTTTTTGAGAATATCTCACATTATTAGATACCAAACCACCAAAATGCATGTATAGCACCTTCGATGGGGAAAGGAAACAACATTTTCAGAATCGTGTCTTTTGAGTGTTTTTGAGCGTGTTAGGCACCAAGACGCTTAAAAAAAAAAAAAAAAAAAAAAACATGGCAATCAGCCTACATAAGAAAACAAAACAACGTAAGCAAAAACGTGTTTTTTAAAGTGTTTTTGAGGTACTTACTAAAACGCTAAAACGCAGGGAAAACACCTTTTACGGAGAAACACAATAACTTCACCAATAACGTGAATTTTGAGTGTTTTTGAGCTTGTTACGTACAAAAACGCCATAATGCATGGAAAATACCCTATATGGAGAAAGGAAAGAACATTACGAGAAACGTGTATTATGAAAGTTTTGGAGCTCGTTAGGTATCAAAACGCTAATACTCACAAATAGCACTCTATATGGAGAAACAGGAAAACATCACCAAAAATCTGTATTTTGAGTGTATTTCACATTATTACGTACAAAAATGTAATGTAATGGAATACAGTATAAGAATGTAATGGACGCAAAGCACCTTATATGGGTAAAGGGAACTATATATCTAAAATTGTCTATTTTCACCCTTTATAAGCGTGCTAGCCACAAAAACCAGGAAAAGCTTGGAAAGCACCTCATATCAGAAAACAAAACATAACTAAAAAAAAGTCTCTTTTTTAGTGTTTTTGAGCTACTTATGTACAAAAACGCATGGAAAAAAAACACATTTTTGAAAAACACATTACCAAAAATGTGTATTTTGCGTGTTTTTGAGCTTGTTACGTAGAAAAAAAATAACAAATTGCATGCAAGGAACTCTATATAGGGAAACGAAAAGACATTACGTGAAACATGTATTATGAGAGTTTTTGATCTTAGGTTCTAAAATAATGAAACGCATGAATTGCACTTTATATGTGCAAACAGATCATTACCAAAAAAAATAGAGTTAGTGTTCTTGCCGGTGTCAATGAACACTAACACATACGCTGATTACGTTCTCAAAAACTGCACATGGACTGACAGAGACGTGGAAAAAGGATTCATCCAAGGTGTTTTAGCGTGCTATATAGCACGCTTGTATATGGAAACACTAGAGACTGATCACTTTATGAGAATAATGAGTAGAGGCTCAACATGGCTTAGGTATGTTGATGATGTGCTAGTTATAGTCCCAAAGGGCACGAATATGAATATTAAGCATTGCTTAACAAAGTCCATAAGGATATCCAATTTACGGTGGAAGAGGAACAAGACAATAGATTACCTTTCCAAGATACGGTAATCTGGAGGGAAGAAGAAGGAGTCAGTTTTTCTGTTTACAGAAAACCCACCAATAAGGACGATTTCATTCACTACCTTTCAGCCCACAGCATGAGGGTCAAATCTGGTGTGATTATTGGTTTTTACTTAAGAGCGTTCAGAATTTGCAGCAACAACTTCCTAGAGCAAGAAATATGATATATCATATCAACTTTCAAAAAGCTGGGTTATCCTGAAGGGCTCCTTGTTAGGCTTACGAAAAAGGCAAAGAAAATAACAACTGAAAACAAAGAGAATAAAGATCCCTGTACAACCAGCGAAAGAGAGAGGTATATATGTGTACCAAATTCGGACAAGGCTTCCATAATTAATAAATATTTGTCTAAAACAGGATTAAAAATAGTAACATTAGCGTAGTGTACAGCATACCATGTAAAGGTTGTACAAAGCAATACATATGTAGGAGAAACAGGCAGGGGACTTAAAACAAGAATAACAGAGCATAGGAGAGATGTTTTAAAACACAACACATCAAACTCCCTTGTATTGCACATAGAAAAATGTAAACACCTACCAAAATGGGAAGAGGCTAAAGAAATTAAAGTTGGATTGAAGAAAAAGAATGAGAAAAGCTATAGAGGCAGCCCTCATAACAACTTGGGAAGTCATTAACTACAGAGAAGGTTTAATCAGGTGGGCGGGTAATTCCGCCCGATTGGCCCTCAGGTCAGGTACAAGGAAAGTCTCCAGTAAAGGCTCGTCACGTAGGCGGACAATGCCACCTGACTAGGAAAATAAAATTACGAGTAGGTGAGGTACACCCCAGGATGGCAATACTCTGTACAAATATCAAATCAGAAAATTTTGTATGTTGTTATAAATAGTGTGTTTTCACTCATGTAAATCAGTCTCTCTGAGGATGGCTATTCAGCCGAAACGTTAGAGATTAAAAGAATCCTAACTCCTCCCTGGGTTTTTATCCCTCTTCCTAAACCCAACTACTTGTCAACATGAACAATTCACAAAAGAAAACATCATCAAGAACATCTATTTTGAGTGTTTTTCACATTGTTTGGTACCAAAACACCAACGACACGACATTAAAAGAAACGCATCTTTTGAGTGTTTTTGTATATGGTAGGCAACAAAACACTAAAAAGCATGGAAAGCACCCTATATGTGAATAGAAAATATTATTACCAAAAATGTGTCTATTGTGTTTTTTTTTTAGATAATTACGTACCAAAACGCTAAAATGGGTGCAAAAAAAAAAAATAACACATTATGCAGAAACATAAAAACATTAACAAAAAACAGGTATTCTAAGTCTTTTTGAGCTTGTTACGTATAAAAACACCAAAAAGCATGGAAGATACACTATAAAGAGAAAATGAAAGGACCTTACAGGAGACGTGTATTATGAGTGTTGTTGAGCTTCTTAGATACCAAAACGCTAAAACGCATAAATAGCGCTTTACGAGTATATGGAGAAACAGAATAACATTACAAAAAATGGATCTTTTCAGTGTATTTCACATTGTTAGGTACCAAACGCGAAAATGCGTGCAACGCACCCAATATGGCGAAAAGAAACTACATTTCCAGAAATATGTCTTTTGAGTGTTTATGGGCATATTAGGTAATAAAATAAAAAAAAAGCATAGAAAGCACCTTATATGGGAAAACATATCAAATAAAAAAAAAAAAGTGTCTTTTGAATGTTTTAAGGTACGCACCAAGGCGGTAAAACGCAGCTAAAACACAGTTTATAAACACAATAACTTCATCAAAAACGTGTGTTTTATTTATTTTTTTTTGTGCTTGTTATGTAGAAAATGGCAAAATGCATGCAAAGTACTCTATATGGGGAAACGAAAAGACATAACGAGAAACCTGTGTTATAAATGTTTTTGAGCACTCTATATAGAGAAACAGAACGACATTACCAAAAACCGAGTATTTTGAGTTCACATTCTTAGGTACCAAAAGACTAAAATACATGCAAAGCTCTCTATAAATAGAAACCAAACGACATTACCAAAAACGTGTCTTTTGAGTGTTTTTAAGCATGTTAGGCACCAAAACACTAAAATGCATGGAAATCACACTATATGGAAATAAAAGAAAAAAAAAGAAAACTTTACTGAAAACGCATCTTTTGAGTTCTTTTTTTTTTCTTTTCATATACCAAAACGCTTAAACGCATGCAAAAACACTCTTTATTGTTAATCAGAAAAAAAAAAAAATAACAAAAACAGGTTTTTGAATGTTTTTGAACTTGTTACGTTGAAAAACGCCAAAATGCATGCAAAACACCCTGTATGGGGAAACTAAAAATGTATTACCAGATACGTGTATTATTTGCGTTTTTTTTTTAGCTTTTTTAGGTACCAAAACGCTAAAACCTGTTAATAGCACTCTATATGGAGAAACAACATCATTAACAAAAAGAAAAATTATTTTGATTGTTTTTCATATTGTTAGGTACCAAAATGCCAAAATGGGAGCAAAACATTCAATATAGTAATATAAATAATTACCCAAAACGTGCAATTTGAGTGTTTTTTCAGCTTCTTATGTACCAAAACGCTAAAACATATATTTTGTTTTTCCTATATGGAAAAACCTTACCAAACCAAAACATTACTATAAAACTTTTTTTTTTTTTTTGTGTTTTTGAGCTATCTACGTACCAAAATGCAAAAAACGGATGTAAAACGTTTTGTGTTTTGAGAAACACAATAGCTTTACTTAAAACGTGTATTTTGAGCGTTTATGGTTGTGTTACGTAGAAAAAATGCCAAAATGCATGCAAATGAATCTCAGCTTCTTAGATATGAAAATGCTATAACGCATGAAAAGCACTTTATATACAGAAACAGAACTACATTACCATATACATATATATATATATATATATATATATATATATATATATATATATATATATATATATATATATATATATATATATATATATATATATATATATATATATATATATATATATATATATATATATATATATATATATATATATATATATATATATATATATATATATATATATATATATATATATATATATATATATATATATATATATATATATATATATATATATATATATATATATATATATATATATATATATATATATATATATATATATATATATATATATATATATATATATATATATATATATATATATATATATATATATATATATATATATATATATATATATATATATATATATATATATATATGAGGAACACTGGCCAAGGGCAGCAAAAATCCAATTAAAAAAAAAAAAAGTTCACTGAGATACCAGTCCCAGAAAAGGGTCCAAAGCGGTATTCAAACATTAAAGGATAAGCGTCTTGAGACCTCCCTCTTGAAGGAATTCAAGTCATAGGAAGTGGAAATACAGAAGCAGGCACGGAGTTCCAGAGTTTACCAAAGAAAGGGATAAATGATTGAGAATACTGGTTAACTCTTCCATTAGAAAGGTGGACAGAATAGTGGTGAGAGAAAGAAGACTGTCTTGTGCAGCAAAGCCACAGGAGGAGGGGAGGCATGCAGTTGGCAAGATCAAAAGAACAATTAGCATGAAAATAGCGGTAGAAGATAGATAGAGATGCAACATTGCGGCGATGAGAGAGAGACTGAAGACAGTCAGTTAGAGGAGATTCCACCCTGTCTAGGCATTGAAAGCTTCCCGTATGGGGAAACAAAAGAACTTTACCAGAAACGTGTCTTTTGAGTGTTTTGGAGCATGTTAGACACCAAAATGCTAAAAAAAAAACATGGAAATCTCCTTACATACAAGTTCAAAAGAATAAATACATGTTTTTTTTTCTTTTATTATTCTTTTTCAACGTCTTATGTACCAAAACGCTGAAACACATGCAAAACACCCTTTATAACTAAACAAAGTAACTTTTCCAAAAAAACATATATTCTGAATGTTTTTGGGCTTGTTATATTATAAAATGTCAAAATGCATGGAAAATACACTATGGGGAAACGAAAAGATTTTACAAGAAAGGTGTCTTATGCTTGTTTTTGAGCTTCTTAGGTATCAAACGGGAAAATGCATTAATATCATTCGATATGGAGAAAGACAACAACTTCACCAAAAACGTGAATTTTCAGTGGTTTTAACATTGTTTGGTACCAAAACGCCAAGATGGTACAAAGCTTCTCCATGTATGGAGAAACAAAACGACAGTGGAAGAAATGTTTTTTTTTTTTTTTAGTATTTTCTGCATCTTAGTCACCAAAATTCTAAAAAGCATGGAAAGCATCCTATATTGGGAAAAGAAACGAGACTTCCAGAAACGTCTCTTTTGAGTGTTTATGACCGGGCTAGGCATTAAAACGTTAAACATGGAAAAGCACTTTATATGGGAAAAGAAAACAACATTACCAAACCATTTTTTTTTTAGCTTCTTACATACCAAAAAAACCTAAATTACATCGAAAAGATCCCTTACTGAGAAACATAATAACTACCAAAGAACGCTTGACTTCTGATCTTCCTAAAATTTCTGATTGGGGCAGAGCAAACTTGATATTGTTCAATGCCTCAAAAACTCAATTCCTCCATCTATTAACTCGACACAACCTTCCAGACAACTATCCCCTCTTCTTCAATGACACTCAACTGTCCCCCTCTTCTACACTGAACATACTCGGTCTGTCCTTTACTTATAATCTGAACTGGAAAATTCACATGTCATCTCTAGCTAAAACAGCTTTTATGAAGTTAGGTGTTCTCAGACGTACCCGCCAGTTTATCTCACCCCCCCCCCCCCAGCTGCTAACTCGGTACAAGGGCCTTATCCGTCCTTGTATGGAGTTTGCTTCACATGTCTAGGGGGTTCCACTCATACTGCTCTTCTAGACAGGGTGGAATCAAAAGCTTTTCGTCTCATCAACTCCTCTCCTCTAACTGACTGTCTTCAGCTTTTCTCTCACCGCCGCAATGTTGCATATCTAGCTGTCTTCTACCGCTATTTTCATGCTAACTGCTCTTCTGATCTTACTAACTGCATGCCTCCCCTCCTTCCAAGGCCTTGCTGCACAAGACTTTCTTCTTTCTCCCACCCCTATTCTGTCCACCTCTTTAACGCAAGAGTTAACCAGTATTCTCAATCATTCATCCCTTTCTCTGGTAAACTCTGGAACTCCCTGCCTGCTTCGGCATTTCTACCTTCCTATGACTTGAATTCCTTCAAGAGGGAGGTTTCAAGATACTTATTCACCAATTTTTGACCACTGCTTTGACCCTTTTATGGGACTGGCATTTCAGTGGCCATATTTTTTTATTGGATTTTTGTTGCCCTTGGCCAGTGTTCTTCTTGCATAAAAAAAAAAAAAAAGTATTCGGAGTGTTTTTGAACATTGAAAATACACTAAAGTAAAGGCACACATTATGGAAAAAAAAAAAAAAACATGTATTATGAGTGTTTCTTTTTTTTTTTTTTTTTTTTTTACTATAAAACGAAAACGTCTTAACAGCACTCGATTAGGAAAAACAAATCATCATTGCCAAAACCATGTATTTTTAATGTGTTTCACATTGTTACGTGCCATAACGACAAAATACAAGTCAAGCACCCTACATGGGGAAAGGAAACGACATTTCAGGAAAAGTGTCTTTTAAGTGTTCAGGCACCAGAAGACTAAAAACCATGGAAAGCACCCTATATGAGAAAAAAGAAAAGAGCAACATTACCAAAAACGTTTATTGTTTATTTGTGTGTTTGAGCTATTTATGTACCAAAACGCAAAAACGCAGGTAAAACACCTTTTATGGAAAAACAGAATAATTACGAAAAACAAGCATTTTCAGTATTTTTGATCCTGTTATGTACAGAAACGCCAAAATGCAAAGAAATATGCAACACCAAGATGCAATGAAATAGTTTCTCCTATATGGAGAAACTAAAGAACATTATGAAGAAAGTGTATTATTAAATTTTTTGAGCATCTTAGGTACGAAAACTTGAAAACGCATGAATAAGTATTTAAAGTGTATTTCACATTGTTAGGTACCAAACCGCCCAAAAAAAAAAAAAAAAATATATATATATATATATATATATATATATATATATATATATATATATATATATATATATATATATATATATATATATATATATATATATATATATATATATATATATATATATATATATATATATATATATATATATATATATATATATATATATATTTTTTTTTTTTTTTCTGGATATCTCGTTTCCTTTTGCCCATATAAGGTACATATATATATATATATATATATATATATATATATATATATATATATATATATATATATATATATATATATATATATATATATATATATATATATATATATATATATATATGTACCTTATATGGGCAAAAGGAAACGAAGTTTCCAGAAACGTGTCTTTTGAGTATTTATAAGTGTGCTAGGGGCCATATCGCAAAATAAGCATGGAAAGCAACCTATATGTGAAAAACAAAGGAACATTACCAATAACGTATATTTTCAGTGTTTTTTGTGCTACGTACGTACAAAAACTCTAAAACGAATGGAAAGCACGCTTTATGGAGTAACAGAATAATATCATCAAAACAAGTACTTTTATACTTGTTTTGGTGTCTAATATTGTTAATGTTTTTGTTTCTTCATATAAAGTGATATTCATGTGTTTTAATGTTTTAGTATCTAAGATGCTCAAAAACATTCAAAATACACGTTTCTCATAATATCTCTTCGTTTCCCTATATAGGGTATATGTAGGGTATATATATATATATATATATATATATATATATATATATATATATATATATATATATATATTATATATATATATATATATATATATATATATATATATATATATATATATATATATATATATATATATTTTTTTTTTTCTGGAAATCTCGTTTCCTTTTGCCCATATAAGGTACACATATATATATATATATATATATATATATATATATATATATATATATATATATATATATATATATATATATATATATATATATATATATATATATATATATATATATATATATATATATATATATATATATATATATATATATATATATATATATTTTTACTATATAGGTTTTGCATACATTTTAGGGTTTTGGTACCTACAAATGTGAAATACACTGAAAACACACGTTTTTGGTAATATAGTTATGTTTCTCCATATCTAGTGTTATTTATGCATTTTCTCGTTTTGTTACCTAAGAAGCTCAAAAACACTCATAATACACGTTTGTCGTAGTGTCTTTTCGTTTCACCATATAGGGTACTTAGCATGCATTTTGGCGTTTTTGTACGTAAAATTCTCAAAACACTTGAAATTATTGTTTCTGGTAATGTTATTCTATTTCTCCATGAAGGAAGTTTTCTATACGTATTATCGTTTTGGCACGTAAGTAGCTCAAAAACAACCAAAAGACACGTTTTCGATAATAATAACTTGTTTTCCCATATAGAAAACTTTCCATGATTTATAGATTTTGGTGCCTAACATACTCATAAACATTCAAAAGACAATGTTCTGGAAATATTCTTTTCTTTTCCGTATAGAGAATGCTTTGAATGTACTTTGGTGTTAAAGTACCTAACAATGTGAAAAACACTCAAAATACACGTTTTGGTAATGTTCTCCATATAGAGTGCTATTTGTGCGTTTTAGTGTTTTAATAACTTGGAAGCTAAAAACACATAATACACGTTTATTGTTAAAAGTTATTGTGTTTCTCCTTAAAGGGTATTTTGCCAGCGTCTTAGCGTTTTGGTATGTTTCTGAAAGCTCTCAAAAGACTAATTTTTATTAATGTTTTTTTTTTTTTTCTCCATGCTTTTTAGCCTTAAACGTTCATGGTGCCTAAAACGCTCATAAACACTTAAAAACGAAGTTTTTTTTTTTTTTTAATATTGTTTCTTTTCTCCATATAGGGTGTTTTGCATCCAATTTGGAGTTTTCCTACCAAATAATGTAAAATACACTGAAAGGGTACGTTTTCTGGTAATGTTCTATTTCTTCATCTGAAGTGCTATACGAGTACATGCGTTTTAGCTTTTTAGTATCTAAGAAAGTAAAAAAAAACAGCCATGATACACGTTTCTCTTAATGTCTTTACGTTTCCCCATACTGGTTAATGTTCAGGCATTTTGCTGTTTTTGTATATATGGGCTCAAAACACTCAAAATATATGTTTCTGGTAATATTATTGTTTTACATGCACTTTAGCGTTTTGCTACGTAAGTAGCTGAAAAAAAGGAGACACGTTTTTGGTAATGTTGTTTTGTTTTCTCATATAGGGTGCTTTCTATGCTTTTAAACGTTTTGGTGCCTAACACGCTCATAAACACTCAAAAGACATGTTTCTGGAAATTATTATTATTTTTTTATTTTATTTCTCCCTAGAGCGTGGTTTGAATGCATTTTTGGCGTTTTGGTATCTAAATATGTTAAAAATCCTCAAAATACACGTTTTTGGTAAAGTTGTTGAGATTCTTTATATAGATTGCTATTTGTGCGTTTTAGCGTTTTGATAACTACGAATCTAAAAAACACATAATACGCGTTTCTCGTAATTTTCCTTCTTTTCATGGAAAATACCCTACATAGGGAATTTTCCATGCATTTTTGCAGTTTTACAATTTTGTACGTAACAAGCTCAAAAGCACTCAAAATTCACGGTTTTTGGTAATGTTGTTCAGTTTTTCCATATAGGAAGATTTCTAAAGAAGACACGTTTTTGATATGTCATTTCTATTAACAATATAGGGTGTTTTGCTTGCATGTTGGTGTTTTTCTAACTAACAATGTAAAATACACTGAAAATACGCGTTTTTGGTAATGTTATTCTATCTCTCCATATAGAGTGCTATTCATGCGTTTTTGTTTTTTTTTATACCTAAGGAGTTCAAAAACACTTATAATTCACGTTTCTCGTTATGTCTTTCTGTTTCCCACTTGGAGTACTTTGCATGGATTTTGGCATTCTCTACGTAAGAAGCTCAGAAACACTGAAAGTACTTGTTTTGATGATATTATTCTGTTTCTCCATAAAGGGTGCTCTCCATTCGTTTTAGAGTTTTGGTACGTACGTAGCTCAAAAAACACTGAAAATATACGTTATTGGTAATGTTCCTTTGTTTTTCACATATAGGTTGCTTTCCATGCTTATTTTGCAATATGGCCCCTAGCACACTTATAAATACTCAAAAGACATGTTTCTCGAAATCTCGTTTCCTTTTGCCCATATAAAGTACATATATATATATATATATATATATATATATATATATATATATATATATATATATATATATATATATATATATATATATATATATATATATATATATATATATATATATATATATATATATATATATATATATATATATATATATATATATATATATATATATATATATATATATATATATATATATATATATATATATATATATATATATATATATATATATATATATATATATATATATATATATATATATATATATATATATATATATATATATATATATATATATATATATATATATATATATATATATATATATTATTTTATTATTATTTTTTTGAGGTTTAGTACCTAACAATGTGAAATACACTTTAAATACTTATTCATGCGTTTTCAAGTTTTGGTACCTAAGATGCTCAAAAAATTTAATAATACACTTTCTTCATAATGTTCTTTAGTTTCCCGATATAGGAGAAACTATTTCATTGCATTTTGGTGTTGCATATTTCTTTGCATTTTGGCGTTTCTGTACATTTCTCACCACCTTTCTCACCAGACGCAAGGTAGGCAATGCCTGTCAGTGTCCGGCCTCTACGAATCTTCTCCAAAGGTCTCTATCCATGAAATCCTCATCTTTGGTTATTTCTTGTAGATTTCTTCCTCTTCGTTCAGTAGCTTCTTCAACTCCCTGCATCCATCGCTTCCTAGGTCGTCCCACCGGCCTCCTGCCTAGAGGAACCCATTCCAGAAACTTCCTTGCGTATCTTGTATCTTCCATTCTTTGGACATGTCCATACCATCTCAATTTGTTCTTTTCAATTATCTTCAGTATAGATGTTATCCCTAATCTCTCTCTGGTTTCTTCATTTCTAATTCTATCAAGTCTGGTCACACCTCGGATCATTCTCAGAACTCTCATTTCTGCTGCTTGTATTTGTGAAGATGTTCTTGTTGTCAGTGTCCAAGTTTCTGACCCATATAGAAGTACTGGTCTTAGTATTGTTGTAAATATTATGGTTTTAGCTTTTGTTGGAATATTCTTATCTTTAAGTATGGGATACAATGCACTGACATTTGCATTGTACTTCTGTATTCTATTTAAAATTTCTATATTCTGTCTGTTTTCCTCGTCGAAAAGTACTCCCAGATAACAAAATTTGTCGGTCTGCTTCAGTTTAACGTTTTCTATGTAAATATTACATTCCTCCTTTATTCTGCCAACTTTCATTATCTCTGTTTTTTTGTTTGTTCATTCTCATTCCTTCCTTATTTAAGACATCATTCCATCTTGTCATGGCCTCTTGAAGATCTTGTTGGCTTCCTGTCACGACAGCGACATCGTCTGCATAGGCCAGCGTGATCTCTTTATCCTCCCTTACACACACTTCCTTCAGGCATCTGTCCATGTATATAATGAATAGCAAAGGAGAGAGCACTCCCCCTTGTCTCACTCCTGTCTTAATGCTAAACCATTCACTCTCCAGCTCTCTGTTCTTGACTCTGCTCTCCGTGTTCTTATATATACTCTTAATTACTCGTATCAGTTTAGAGTTTATGCCATAGTCTTGATGTTGTAAGACTCTCCACAAGCAATCTCTTCTAATTCTATCAAAGGCTTTTTCCAGATCTATAAAAGCCACATATTTATCAATGCTCCACTCCCAACTCTTCTCCGTTATCATCTTTAAAGTGAACACTAGATCTGTCGTACTCCTATTGGGCCTGAAATCATACTGCCATATTCCTAGTTTCTCCTCGACACAGGTTCTTAATCTTTTCTCAACTATTCTTTCGTACAATTTTCCAACATGAGATAACAGGGATATGCCTCTATAATTTGCACAATCTGTTTTACTGCCTTTCTTATATATTGGACATACTATTGCTATGTGCCAGTCATGGGGCACTTTCTCCTCTTTCCACGCATTACTGAAAATGTACCTCATCCACTCTACACATTCTTCCCCAGCAGCTTTAAATAGCTCTATAGGGAGCTCGTCGTCCCCCTGGGCTTTGCCCCGGGGGACATAAACATAAAAACATTAACAAAAAACAGGTATTCTAAGTCTTTTTGAGCTTGTTACGTATAAAAACGCCAAAAAGCATGGAAGATACACTATAAAGAGAAAATGAAAGGACCTTACAGGAGACGTGTATTATGAGTGTTGTTGAGCTTCTTAGATACCAAAACGCTAAAACGCATAAATAGCGCTTTATATGGAGAAAAAGAATAACATTACAAAAAATGGATCTTTTCAGTGTATTTCACATTGTTAGGTACCAAACGCGAAAATGCGTGCAACGCACCCAATATGGCGAAAAGAAACTACATTTCCAGATATATGTCTTTTGAGTGTTTATGGGCATATTAGGTAATAAAATAAAAAAAAAAGCATAGAAAGCACCTTATATGGAAAAAACATATCAAATAAAAAAAAAAGTGTCTTTTGAATGTTTTGAGATACGCATCAAGGCGGTAAAACGCAGCTAAAACACAATTTATAAACACAATAACTTCATCAAAAACGTGTGTTTTTATTTATTTTTTTTGTGCTTGTTATGTAGAAAATGGCAAAATGCATGCAAAGTTTTCTATATGGGGAAACGAAAAGACATAACGAGAAACCTGTGTTATAAGAGTTTTTGAGCACTTTATATAGAGAAACAGAACGACATTACCAAAAACCGAGTATTTCGAGTTCACATTCTTAGGTACCAATAGACTAGAATACATACAAAGCTCTCTATAAATAGAAACCAAACGACATTACCAAAAACGTGTCTTTTGAGTGTTTTTAAGCATGTTAGGCACCAAAACACTAAAAAGCATGGAAATCACACTACATGGAAATAAAAGAAAAAAAAATGAAACTTTACTTAAAACACCCTGTATGGGGAAACTAAAAATGTATTACCAGATACGTGTATTATCTGCGTTTTTTTTTTTAGCTTTTTTAGTTACCAAAACGCTAAAACCTGTTAATAGAACTCTATATGGAGAAACAACATCATTACCAAAAAGAAAAATTATTTTGATTATTTTTCATACAGTTAGGTACCAAAATGCCAAAATGGGAGCAAAACATTCAATATAGTAATATAAATAATTACCCAAAACCTGCATTTTGAGTGTTTTTCAGCTTCTTATGTACCAAAACGCTAAAACATATATTTTGTTTTTCCTATATGAAAAAACCTTACCAAACCAAAACATTACTATAAAACTTTTTTTTTTTTTTAGTGTTCTTGAGCTATCTACGTACCAAAATGCAAAAAACGGATGTAAAACGTTTTGTGTTTTGAGAAACACAATAGCTTTACCGAAAACGTGTATTTTGAGCGTTTATGGGTGTGTTACGTAGAAAAAATGCCAAAATGCATGCAAATGAATCTCAGCTTCTTAGATATGAAAATGCTACAACACATGAAAAGCACTTTATATACAGAAACAGAACTA
Source organism: Scylla paramamosain (assembly GCF_035594125.1). Lineage (NCBI taxonomy): Eukaryota > Metazoa > Arthropoda > Malacostraca > Decapoda > Portunidae > Scylla > Scylla paramamosain. The sequence continues at coordinate 23,743,911 of NC_087151.1, forward strand.
CATTACCAAAAACGTGCAATTTCAGCGTTTTCACATTGTTAGGTACCAAAACGCCAAAATATATATATATATATATATATATATATATATATATATATATATATATATATATATATATATATATATATATATATATATATATATATATATATATATATATATATATATATATATATATATATATATATATATATATATATATATGTATATATATATATATATATATATATATATATATATATATATATATATATATATATATATATATATATATATATATATATATATATATATATATATATGTATATATATATATGTTTTGGAGCATGTTAGACACCAAAATGCAAAAAAAAACATGGAAATCTCCTTACATACAAGTTCAAAAGAATAAATACATGTTTTTTTTCTTTTATTATTCTTTTTTTCAACGTTTTATTTACCAAAACGCTGAAAACACATGCAAAACACCCTTTATAACTAAACAAAGTAACTTTTCCAAAAAAACATATATTCTGAGTGTTTTTGGGCTTGTTATATTATAAAATGTCAAAATGCATGGAAAATACACTATGGAGAAACGAAAAGATTTTACAAGAAAGATGTCTTATGCTCGTTTTTGAGCTTCTTAGGTATCAAACGGGAAAATGCATTAATATCACTCGATATGGAGAAAGACAACAACTTTACCAAAAACGTGAATTTTCAGTGGTTTTAACATTGTTTGGTACCAAAACGCTAAGATGGTACAAAGCTTCTCCATGTATGGAGAAACAAAACGACAGTGGAAGAAATGTTTTTTTTTTTTTACTATTTTTTGCATCTTAGTCACCAAAATTCTAAGAAGCATGGAAAGCATCCTATATTGGGAAAAGAAACGAGAATTCCAGAAACGTCTCTTTTGAGTGTTTATGACCGGGCTAGGCATTAAAACGTTAAACATGGAAAAGCACTTTATATGGGAAAAGAAAACAACATTACCATACCTTTTTTTGTTTTGCTTCTTACATACCAAAAAAAGCTAAATTACATCGAAAAGATCCCTTACTGAGAAACATAATAACTACCAAAGAACGCTTGACTTCTGATCTTCCTAAAATTTCTGATTGGGGCAGCGAACTTGATATTGTTCAATGCCTCAAAAACTCAATTCCTCCATCTATCAACTCGACACAACCTTCCAGACAACTATCCCCTCTTCTTCAATGACACTCAACTGTCCCCCTCTTCTACACTGAACATACTCGGTCTGTCCTTTACTTATAATCTGAACTGGAAAATTCACATCTCATCTCTAGCTAAAACACCTTCTATGATGTTAGGTGTTCTGAGACGTACCCGCCAGTTTTTCTCACCCCCCCAGCTGCTAACTCGGTACAAGGGCCTTATCCGTCCTTGTATGGAGTTTGCTTCACATGTCTGGGGGGTTCCACTCATACTGCTCTTCTAGACAGGGTGGAATCAAAAGCTTTTCGTCTCATCAACTCCTCTCCTCTAACTGACTGTCTTCAGTTTCTCTCTCACCGCCGCAATGTTGCATATCTAGCTGTCTTCTACCACTATTTTCATGCTAACTGCTCTTCTGATCTTACTAACTGCATGCCTCCCCTCCTTCCGCGGCCTTGCTGCACAAGACTTTCTTCTTTCTCCCACCCCTATTCTGTCCACCTCTTTAACGCAAGAGTTAACCAGTATTCTCAATCATTCATCCCTTTCTCTGGTAAACTCTGGAACTCCCTGCCTGCTTCGGTATTTACACTTTCCTATGACTCTAATTCCTTCAAGAGGGAGGTTTCAAGACACTTATTCACCAATTTTTGACCACTGCTTTGACCCTTTTATGGGACTGGCATTTCAGTGGCCATATTTTTTTATTGGATTTTTGTTCCCCTTGGCCAGTGTTCTTCTTGCATAAAAAAAAAAAAAGTATTCGGAGTGTTTTTGAACATTGAAAATACACTAAAGTAAAGGCACACATTATGGAAAAAAAAAAAACATGTATTATGAGTGTTACTTTTCTTTTTTTTTTTTTTTACTATAAAACGAAAACGTCTTAACAGCACTCGATTAGGAAAAACAAAATCATCATTGCCAAAACCATGTATTTTTAATGTGTTTCACATTGTTACGTGCCATAACGACAAAATACATGTCAAGCACACTACATGGGGAAAGGAAACGACATTTCAGGAAAAGTGTCTTTTAAGTGTTCAGGCACCAGAAGACTAAAAACCATGGAAAGCACCCTATATGAGAAAAAAGAAAAAAGCAACATTACCAAAAACGTTTATTGTTTATTTGTGTGTTTGAGCTATTTATGTACCAAAACGCGAAAACGCAGGTAAAACACCTTTTATGGGAAAACAGAATAATTACGAAAAACAAGCATTTTCAGTATTTTTGATCCTGTTATGTACAGAAACGCCAAAATGCAAAGAAATATGCAACACCAAGATGCAATGAAATAGTTTCTCCTATATGGAGAAACTAAAGAACATTATGAAGAAAGTGTATTATTAAATTTTTTGAGCATCTTAGGTACGAAAACTTGAAAACGCATGAATACGTATTTAAAGTGTATTTCACATTGTTAGGTACCAAACCGCCAAAAAAAAAAAAATAAATAAAATATATATATATATATATATATATATATATATATATATATATATATATATATATATATATATATATATATATATATATATATATATATATATATATATATATATATATATATATATATATATATATATATATATATATATATATATATATATATATATATATACTCGTATATATATATATTTTTATTTTTTTTTCTGGAAATCTCGTTTCCTTTTGCCCATATAAGGTACATATATATATATATATATATATATATATATATATATATATATATATATATATATATATATATATATATATATATATATATATATATATATATATATATATATATATATATATATATATATGTACCTTATATGGGCAAAAGGAAACGAGATTTCCAGAAACGTGTCTTTTGAGTATTTATAAGTGTGCTAGGGGCCATATCGCAAAATAAGCATGGAAAGCAACCTATATGTGAAAAACAAAGGAACATTACCAATAACGTATATTTTCAGTGTTTTTTGTGCTACGTACGTATCAAAACTCTAAAACGAATGGAAAGCACGCTTTATGGAGTAACAGAATAATATCATCAAAACAAGTACTTTTATACTTGTTTTGGTGTCTAATATTGTTAATGTTTTTGTTTCTTCATATAAAGTGATATTCATGTGTTTTAATGTTTTAGTATCTAAGATGCTCAAAAACATTCAAAATACACGTTTCTCATAATATCTCTTCGTTTCCCTATATAGGGTCCTTTGTAATGCATCTTGGCGATTTTGTAATAGGGTGGAAACACTCAAATTACTTGTTTCTGGTAATGTTACTGGGTTTTTTCATCAAGGTTTTTTTTTTTTCCATGTGATCTGGTACGTAAATAGCTGAAAATCAGTCAAAAAACACGTTTTTTGTTAAAGTTGTTTTTTGTTTTCGAACAGATGCTGTTTTTCGTACTCTTTAGCGTTTAACAAGCTCATAAACACTGAAAAGACACATTTTTAGATTTTTTTTTTCATTGATATATATATATATATATATATATATATATATATATATATATATATATATATATATATATATATATATATATATATATATATATATATATATATATATATATATATATATATATATATATATATATATATATATATATATATATATATATATATATATATATATATATATATATATATACATATATATATATATATATATATATATATATATATATATATATATATATATATATATATATATATATATATATATATATATATATATATATATATATATATATATATATATATATATATATATATATATTTTTTTACCATATAGGTTTTGCATACATTTTAAGGTTTTGCTACCTACAAATGTGAAATACACTGAAAATACACGTTTTTGGTAATATAGTTATGTTTCTCCATATATAGCGTTATTTATGCGTTTTCTCGTTTTGTTACCTAAGAAGCTCAAAAACACTCATAATACACGTTTGTCGTAGTGTCTTTTCGTTTCACCATATAGGGTACTTAGCATGCATTTTGGCGTTTTTGTACGTAAAATTCTCAAAACACTTGAAATTATTGTTTCTGGTAATGTTATTCTATTTCTCCATGAAGGAAGTTTTCTATACGTATTATCGTTTTGGCACGTAAGTAGCTCAAAAACAACCAAAAGACACGTTTTCGATAATAATAATTTGTTTTCCCATATAGAAAACTTTCCATGATTTATAGATTTTGGTGCCTAACATACTCATAAACATTCAAAAGACAATGTTCTGGAAATATTCTTTTCTTTTCCGTATAGAGAATGCTTTGAATGTACTTTGGTGTTAAAGTACCTAACAATGTGAAAAACACTCAAAATACACGTTTTGGTAATGTTCTCCATATAGAGTGCTATTTGTGCGTTTTAGTGTTTTAATACCTTGGAAGTTAAAAACACATAATACACGTTTATTGTTAAAAGTTATTGTGTTTCTCCTTAAAGGGTATTTTGCCAGCGTCTTAGCGTTTTGGTATGTATCTGAAAGCTCTCAAAAGACTCATTTTTATTAATGTTTTTTTTTCTCCATGCTTTTTAGCCTTAAATGTTCATGGTGCCTAAAACGCTCATAAACACTTAAAAAGGAAGTTTTTTTTTTTTTTTAATATTGTTTCTTTTCTCCATATAGGGTGTTTTGCATCCAATTTGGAGTTTTCCTACCTAATAATGTAAAATACACTGAAAGGGTACGTTTTCTGGTAATGTTCTATTTCTCCATCTGAAGTGCTATACATGCGTTTTAGCTTTTTAGTATCTAAGAAACTTAAAAAAAACAGCCATGATACACGTTTCTCTTAATGTCTTTACGTTTCCCCATACTGGTTAATGTTCAGGCATTTTGCTGTTTTTGTATATATGGGCTCAAAACACTCAAAATATATGTTTCTGGTATTATTATTGTTTTACATGCACTTTAGCGTTTTGCTACGTAAGTAGCTGAAAAAAAGAAGACACGTTTTTGGTAATGTTGTTTTGTTTTCTCATATAGGGTGCTTTCTATGCTTTTAAACGTTTTGGTGCCTAACACGCTCATAAACACTCAAAAGACATGTTTCTGGAAATTATTATTATTTTTTTTTTTTATTTCTCCCTAGAGCGTGGTTTGAATGCATTTTTGGCGTTTTGGTATCTAAATATGTTAAAAATCCTCAAAATACACGTTTTTGGTAAAGTTGTTGAGATTCTTTATATAGATTGCTATTTGTGCGTTTTAGCGTTTTGATAACTACAAATCTAAAAAACACATAATACGCGTTTCTCGTAATTTTCCTTCTTTTGCCTATGTAGGGTATTTTCCATGCATTTTTGCAGTTTTGCAATTTTGTACGTAACAAGCTCAAAAGCACTCAAAATTCACGGTTTTTGGTAATGTTGTTCAGTTTTTCCATATAGGAAGATTTCTAAAGAAGACACGTTTTTGATATGTCATTTCTATTAACAATATAGGGTGTTTTGCTTGCATGTTGGTGTTTTTCTAACTAACAATGTAAAATACACTGAAAATACGCGTTTTTGGTAATGTTATTCTATCTCTCCATATAGAGTGCTATTCATGCGTTTTTGTTTTTTTTTATACCTAAGGAGTTCAAAAACACTTATAATTCACGTTTCTCGTTATGTCTTTCTGTTTCCCACTTGGAGTACTTTTCATGGATTTTGGCATTCTCTACGTAAGAAGCTCAGAAACACTGAAAGTACTTGTTTTGATGATATTATTCTGTTTCTCCATAAAGGGTGCTCTCCATTCGTTTTAGAGTTTTGGTACGTACGTAGCTCAAAAAACACTGAAAATATACGTTATTGGTAATGTTCCTTTGTTTTTCACATATAGGTTGCTTTCCATGCTTATTTTGCAATATGGCCCCTAGCACACTTATAAATACTCAAAAGACATGTTTCTCGAAATCTCGTTTCCTTTTGCCCATATAAGGTACATATATATATATATATATATATATATATATATATATATATATATATATATATATATATATATATATATATATATATATATATATATATATATATATATATATATATATATATATATATATATATATATATATATATATATATATATATATATATATATATATATATATATATATTTTTTTTTTTGAGGTTTAGTGCCTAACAATGTGAAATACACTTTAAATATTTATTCATGCGTTTTCAAGTTTTGGTACCTAAGATGCTCAAAAAATTTTATAATACACTTTCTTCATAATGTTCTTTAGTTTCCCCATATAGGATAAACTATTTCATTGCGTTTTGGTGTTGCATATTTCTTTGCATTTTGGCGTTTCTGTACATTTCTCACCACCTTTCTCACCAGACGCAAGGTAGGCAATGCCTGTCAGTGTCCGGCCTCTACAAATCTTTTCCAAAGGTCTCTATCCATGAAATCCTCATCTCTGGTTATTTCTTGTAGATTTCTTCCTCTTCGTTCAGTAGCTTCTTCAACTCCCTGCATCCATCGCTTCCTAGGTCGTCCCACCGGCCTCCTGCCTAGAGGAACCCATTCCAGAAACTTCCTTGCGTATCTTGTATCTTCCATTCTTTGGACATGTCCATACCATCTCAATTTGTTCTTTTCAATTATCTTCAGTATAGATGTTATCCGTAATCTCTCTCTGGTTTCTTCATTTCTAATTCTATCAAGTCTGGTCACACCTCGGATCATTCTCAGAACTCTCATTTCTGCTGCTTGTATTTGTGATGATGTTCTTGTTGTCAGTGTCCAAGTTTCTGACCCATATAGAAGTACTGGTCTTAGCATTGTTGTAAATATTATGGTTCTAGCTTTTGTTGGAATATTCTTATCTTTAAGTATGGGATACAATGCACTGACATTTGCATTGTACTTCTGTATTCTATTTAAAATTTCTATATTCTGTCTGTTTTCCTCGTCGAAAAGTACTCCCAGATAACAAAATTTGTCGGTCTGCTTCAGTTTAACGTTATCTATGTAAATATTACATTCCTCCTTTATTCTGCCAACTTTCATTATTTCTGTTTTTTGTTTGTTCATTCTCATTCCTTCCCTATTTAAGACATCATTCCATCTTGTCATGGCCTCTTGAAGATCTTGTTGGCTTCCTGTCACGACAGCGACATCGTCTGCATAGGCCAGCGTGATCTCTTTATCCTCCCTTACACACACTTCCTTCAGGCATCTGTCCATGTATATAATGAATAGCAAAGGAGAGAGCACTCCCCCTTGTCTCACTCCTGTCTTAATGCTAAACCATTCACTCTCCAGCTCTCTGTTCTTGACTCTGCTCTCCGTGTTCTTATATATACTCTTAATTACTCGTATCAGTTTAGAGTTTATGCCGTAGTCTTGATGTTGTAAGACTCTCCACAAGCAATCTCTTCTAATTCTATCAAAGGCTTTTTCCAGATCTATAAAAGCCACATATTTATCAATGCTCCACTCCCAACTCTTCTCCATTATCATCTTTAAAGTGAACACTAGATCTGTCGTGCTCCTATTGGGCCTGAAACCATACTGCCTAGTTTCTCCTCGACACAGGTTCTTAATCTTTTCTCAACTATTCTTTCATACAATTTTCCAACATGAGATAACAGGGATATATCTCTATAATTTGCACAATCTGTTTTACTGCCTTTCTTATATATTGGACATACTATTGCTTTGTGCCAGTCATGGGGCACTTTTTCCTCTTTCCACGCATTACTGAAAATGTACCTCATCCACTCTACACATTCTTCCCCAGCAGCTTTAAATAGCTCTATAGGGAGCTCGTCGTCCCCCGGTACTTTGCCGCTTCTCATCTTCTTTAGTTCATCCTTCACTTCCTCTGTACTGATCTCATTTGGGTTCTCTCCTTGTTCTTCCTGTATATCTAGATTCCGCTCTTCATCCACTTCCACATCCTCCACATTTAGAAGTTCTTGGAAGTATTCTCTCCATCTTTCTTCAATCTCCTGTGGTTTTGTTAGTAATTCTCCTGTTTTGTTCATTATTGCATATGTTGATTCTTTATTTCCTTTCCTATAGTTCTTAGCCATGCTATACAATAATTTTCTTGTTCCTTCTACGTCTCTCTCTAGATCTTGACCAATCTTGATCCACATGTCCTCCTTGGCTGCTCTTTTGGTTGCTTCTGCACTGTTTCGTTTATCTACGTAATCTTCTCTATCTTCAATGTTTCTTGTTTTCATCCATTTTCTGAAAGATCTTGTTTTTTCTTTGACTGCTTCCTTAACATCATAAGTCCACCATGCAGTACTTTTCTTTTTGGTTCCATATTTGATTTTAATACCAACTGTCTCCTCAGCTGCCCCATACACAGTGTTCTTGAATTTATTCCATTGTTCTTCTATGTTCTTCCAATTCCAGTTCGGTTGGTTTTCGTAATGTTACCAGTTGCCGTAGTGCTTGCTTCTTCTCTTCGTCCTTGAGGTTTTCCAGTTTGAATCTCTTTTGCTTTTTCTTGACTTTTTCCTTTGGTTTTACAATTTTTAATTTAGCCACCACCAACCTGTGGTCAGAGTCTAAGGACACAGATGGTATAGTCCTAACATCTTTAAATAAGTTTTTCTTGTTGGTGAGAAACAGGTCAATCATTGACCTCTCAGTATATCCTTGTTGTGCTTCATTCCACCGATACCATGTCCATTTATGGCTCTCCTGATGTTTATAATAAGTATTCATAATGGACATGTTATTCATCACACAATAATCTATTATTCTTTCTCCCTCCTGGTTCCTTTCGCCAATGCTAAACTCTCCGATGACGTGCTCTACTCCATCTCTATTCTGTCCGATATGTCCATTCATGTCTCCCATGACAATGACATTCTCGTGATGTCTTATTGTTTCTGTCATTTCCTGTAGAGTTTCATAAAACTGCTCTTTCTCCCTCAGACTTCTGCCCTGTTGTGGAGCATATGTTTGGATAATGCTAATTTTTGTCTGATCTATAGTTAACGTTATACCCATCACTCTCTCATTTCTGCAGTCCATACTGTCCATCCTTTCTGCCATCAGTGGTGACATCATTATAGCAACCCCATGTCTTCCATCCTCATTACCACTATACATGATCTTATAATTTTCATGTAATGTTTTTTCTCCTTTCCCTTTGATTCTAGTTTCACATAATCCAACGATTTCCAGCTTTCTTTCCTTCATCATCTCTATTATTTCCTCTTCTTTATCCATGAATGTTGCCAAGTTTATCGTTGCAATCTTTATTGTCTTTTGTTTCCTATTTTCATGTCCAGTTCCATTCCGGTTCGTTACCCTTTGGTCAGTCCGATTCCGAGGCACGTTCTGCGTTTCTTGAGCAAAAACTGTAACACCAGTGGCTTGCT